>NC_062518.1:44757486-45002486 GCF_022655615.1 Tachysurus fulvidraco
CACTGCCAGTGGTCCCACTGGGTTTACTCAGGAAGAGAGACTTCCAGTGGTGGGTTGCTTCGAGGCAGCTATGTCTACACTGTCATCTCATGTGCCGAGTGATAGTAATGGAAGAATTCAGGGAGGTGCTTCATTAATGGAGAGACCCTTACCTATTCCATTCATGGACACCGTTAGGTGCGGGTCCCTGAGAAGAGTGGTGAATACGGATACATTCCTGCCAGACCGGGGACTGTTTTTCGGGGCAGGCTACTATACGGCTGCTGGATGCCCCAGCTCTGCTAGCTCCACATAAACCAATTGGAGCTGATGGCAGTTTTTCTGCCACTGAAACATATTCCGATGTCATGTACTGGGGCAGATCTCCTTTCAAGAGGCAATCTATTGTATGTTCTAGGCTGCTATTTTGGCTGCTATTTAAGGCTGCTATTTTGGCTTGCTATGTAGGCTTTGAAGGGGCTACCATTTGAGGCATCACTTCATGTGCCATTTTATGAAAGTAGTGAGACGTCTGAGACATTTATTGAAACAGGTCATTCCATCATGGGTTTTATCTAGAGTTCTGAGGGCTCTGACTTGAGCTCCATTTAAACCTATAGATACTGTTCATATTAGGTCTTTGTCTTAAAAAAGGTGCTGTTTCTCCCTTTAGGGTCTTCTAAGCGAGTGGGCAAGCTACATGCTTTGTCTGATTTTCAAAGATTAGTCTGTGTGGCAGAAAGGTTACACTGCTGCCTACCCCAGCTTTTGTTCCCAAGGTTGTTTATTTGTGTTATAACAACACCGATCTAGAACTTAGTGCTTTTATCCCCCTCTGTTTGCTTTGGAGAAGGATAGTGAATCACACACGCTGTGTCCTGTTCGAGTGTAAAGCCAGTATGTTAACAGGACTCAATCATTCAGAAATAGCGGTCAACTATTTGTTTCATGGGCTGCTTGATGTAAAGATAAGCCAGTCTCTTTGCTACAGCTTTGGAGGCAATTGAGTCAGCCTATACAGCTATGGGTCTTGATTCCCTGGTGGACTTTAGGGCCCACTTGACCTGAGCTATGTCATGGTCTTTGTTCAAGGGAGTCTCGATAAGAGCTTCTCCGCACACATTCATCAGATTTTACCGTCTGAATGTTACTGCGCCTTTTATGGCTCATACAGTTCTCCAAGTCAGCCCATGTGTGTAATGAGAGGCTATCTTTCATTTTCGCCAAGGCTGTCTGGCGGCATCGGAGAGCTTGCACTACAGGCGTGGGCTATATCATTCCCATAGTGATATACGAAACTAGTGTCTGAAAGAGAAAGTGTAACCCCAGTTACATGAGGGAAGATCAGGCTTAGAATGCCGTTGCAGCTATCACAGCTTTATATATACTGTGCATACATGGTGAAATTGGTGCTTTCATAATCTATCCAAGTAACCATACAATATGCTCACATGATAAGAACAGGGTTAATTGTTAAAAGAACAGCAATAACAAAAAAAAAAACTGTGTGGCAGTGTGACATGGCTTCTGTTAATAATAACAATGTGTGTGTGTGTGTGTGTGTGTGTGTGTGAGAGAGAGAGAGAGAGAGAGAGAGAGAGAGAGAGAGAGAGAGAGAGAGAGAGAGAGAGAGAGAGAGAGAGAGAGAGAGAGAGACTTACGTTTATCATCTGTATTGACTCAGGGATGAGGAGGCTATTGAGAAAAGAACTTTCCTAAAGAAATACAGTTCAATCCAAGTCAGTGAACCTTTTAGCTTTAAAATTCAAATATGTAGCTGATATTCAATGATAGGCAATTGGCCAAAATAATCAGCTTGTGTGTGAGAAAGACAGTGTGAGAGACAGTCTGACAGAAAGACAGGGAGATGCATTTACATACAGTACCTTCTATTTTGGAGTAGAATAATTTTGAAGGCTTGTCCACTGAAGTTACAATTAAACACAGCCACAGTTACTCCAGTTACAACAAAGTCAATACACTGAATATTTTTGATGAATGTTTAAAATAATGATCATCTGAATTTGTGTGACACACACTCAGAGAGAAAGAGCGAGAGAGATACAGAGAGAGAGAGAGAGAGAGGGGGGGGGGGGGGAGAGAGAGATGTTGAAACATCATCAATTTGTCTCAACATTCATCCTTGCAATTCCTAATCTCGAACAAGGAGTATCTCTACACCTTTTTCCTTTTCTTTTTTTTTTTTGCTGTTTTGCAGTAAACTATTCCTGATAAATTATCTGATATGGTAAACTACAGTAAATAAGTCTGTAAATAAGCATTACTATCCATTATTACTCACTATTCAATATCAAAACATAAAGCCTGAATCTAACACCAGCTGAACATCCTCTTCAATCATAGACTAAGGGTGCTTTCACATCTATAGTTCGGTTCATTTGTGGTTCATTGGCCACATGTCTTTGAGCGTATTTCCTAAACTGCTTCTCGATTGGTCAGAATAAATGTGCGGAACATTTCAACGAAACGCCCGAAGTAAACAAAAAGAGGAAAATACAGGAAAATACAGCATACAGTACACCATGGAGAGACGACTGCGCGCTGCAATTATATTCGTGGTTGTAATCTACTACATCGCTTGTATACAGCATTCTATGCAAAGTCTTAATTTTCAGAATGAAGCGCGGATGTGGCTTGAAAATATCATTTTAATGCACTGCAAACGGCGAAGACGCATTGCAAGACACTTCAGGAGGCGGCGAGCATTACTTTTGCGAAACTGTGACATGCTCATCTTCCGAAAATATTGCGAACGACCGACTACGGCAGCTGGTTTAGTCCAAAATGCGCAATACTTTTTGCAGTTACTGTAGGTCTATTCGATCTCGGATCGTGTTCTCACCACAAACGAACTGTACCAGAGTTCCCTCTTCAAGGAGGTCTCAGTACGCTTGTTTGGTCCGCTTTTGGTGCGCACCAGGGTTTGATTGCTGCATTCTCACCTGCCCAAATGAACCGCACCAAATGTGCAATCGAACTCTGGTACGATTCAACCGAACTAAACAAGGCAGGTGAGAAAGCACCCTATGTTTGTTAAATTCTAACTGTCCTAGGAATGTCCCAGTCCGTAAAAAGTCAAAGAAATTACTTCCTACTTGCATTTCTTCCCTATGAATATCTTCAACATTAAGACAGACATATTCAATTGTTAAACCTAAAACACATACTCGACAGTTCCAGGAGGAAAATATACATCAAATATCTCGAGAGCGAGATTGCTGCTATTTAAGGATCAAAATGTGGATGTCCAGATTATTACTCAAGTCAAATTTCTGAGGTGGAATTTTCCATCATTACAACCTAAAGATTATAAGTTACAAACTAAGCCAGTCATAGAATTGCATTGTTTAGGCTCCTCGGTTGGTGCAGGGGTGTGAGCAGGAACCGATGGTGGAAAAATCCAGATCTCTCTCACTAAAGAAAGACAGTAAAATAAATGGAGCGTTACATTTCAATCCAATGAAAAGGGTTAATGTGCTATGTATAGTGGTGTGAAAAAGTGCTACTGCATATACAGTGGAAAAGTGCTATATACAGTGGTGTGAAAGTGGTCTGATTTTTTTTTTTTTTTTTTTGCACGTTTGACATACAAATCAGATCAGACAAATCATCTGTTTCAAATCATCAAACGAAATTTAAATATTAGTCAAAAATAACACAGGTAAGCACAACATGAAGTTTTTAAATGAAGGTTTTTATGGTGCAACTGGTTAAGGCTCTGGGTTGTTGATCGGAGGATCAGGGTTCAAGGCCCAGCACAGCCAATTTGCCACTGCTGGGCTTTTGAGCATGGCCCTCAACCCTCCCTGCTCCAGGGGTGCTGAATCATAGCTGCCCTTGCACTCTGACCCCAACCTCCTCAGTTGGGGTATGTGAAGAAAAGAATTCCACTGTGCTGTAATGTATATGTGGCAATAAATAGGCTTCTATGCCCCCCGTTCATTTTAATTATTAACGGAAAACAAAATCGAAACCCACATGTCCCTGTGTGAAAAAGTGTTTGCCCCCTAAACCTAATAACTGGTTGGGCAGCAAGAACTGCAATCAAGCATTTGTGATAACTGTGAGGAATTTTTGTCCACTCATCTTTGCAGAATTGTTGTAATTCAGCCACATGGGAGGGTTTTTGAGCATGAACCGCCTTTTTAAGGTCATGCCACAGCATCTCAATAGGATTCAGGTCAGGACTTTGACTAGGCCACTCCAAAGTCTTCATTTTGCTTTTCTTCAGCCATTCAAAGGTGTCTTTTGGATCATTGTCCTGCTGCAGAACCCAAGTTCGCTTCAGCTTGAGATCACGGACAGATGGACCGTGACCTTGTCCCTCAGGATTTTTTGGTAGACAGCAGAATTCATGGTTCCATTTATCACAGCAAGATCTTCCAGGTCCTGAAGCAGCAAACCAGCCCCAGACCATCACACTACCACCACCATATTTTACTGTTGATCATACCAACAATTCTTTTTCTGAAATGCGGTGTTACCGTTACGCCAAATGTAAAACTTTCCAAAAAGTTAAACTTTTTTCTTGTCAGTCCACAGAGTATTTTCCTAAAAGTCTGGGGACCATCAAGATGTTTTCTTGCAAATCTGAGATGAGCCTTTATGTTATTTTTGCTCAGCAGCGATTTTCGTCTTGGAACACATGGAACACTTTTTTACACAGGGCCATGCAGGTTTGGATTTTATTTTCCCGTAATAATAAAAAAAAATTCATTTAAAACTGCATGTTGTGTTTACTTCTGTTATCGTTGAATAATATTTACATTTTTTGATGGTCTGAAACATAAAAGTGTGACAAACGTGCAAAAAAAAAAAAAAGTCAGAAAGAGGGCAAACACTTTCACACCAATGTAAGTGATATGCAAATTACCCATACAATTAATATAAATATTAATAAAATGTTTATATTAATATAAAAAAGTATATAATCTTTCTTTCACAGAAATTCTCTTTTGAAACTTCAAATGTTGTAAAAAGTTAATTTGGAAATTAATAATTTGGAATAAATAAATAAAGTATTTTAAGGCAAAAAGTCACATGCTGAATTCCTTCTATCAGGCGCCTGCCATTGACAAGTGCCCGTAGAGAAACAGATGGCTTTGTAACCGCAGTTGTAACTTTAAAATAAATAGACAAAAGAGGTACAATTTGATGTATCATAATGAGTTTGAGAGTTTATGAAGTTAAATATTAGTAGATTATTTACTTTTATTTTAATGTGGCTAACAACCCCATTATGTGAAATGTATTTTAAAACAATATAACATCTTACCTCTACTTGATATCTTCTTAAATGATGATGGGTGGGTCTGAAGGTCCAGTGAGGGTCGAGACAGACTGAAACATCTACAAGATGTAGAGATGGATCAGAAAACTGTATACCATTACGTATTTGGATACATGAACATTGTCTCAAAGCAGCTTTACAGAACATAAGAAACGTAATACAAAAGGTTTAGCATTATACAAAGATTAATAGTATACAAAAATTCAAGATTATTATTAGAATTGAACAAGCCTGAGGTAACTGTGGGGAGAAAAAACTCCCTTAGATGGAAGAAGAGAATAGATTGAGAGAAACCAGACTCAGAATAATCTTTATTGCTCAAATAAACATTCAGAACACAATATAAGAAATAAATCATGCATTGTGTCCAGTTATTTCTTGCAACTCCCAACAGTGAACACAGTGTTTTGACTAATGAATAAACTTCATGCCATTTTCTGAAGTCACTACATATGAATATGTCACCTTGTTAGATGGTTCTAGTTATCTATGTATTAGAGCTGGATTCCTAAACATTTTCTTAGGTGAATTTTAGCACTGAAATTCATTGTGAATTGTGAATTTGGATTAACATGTTGAACTGTGTAATTCGGAGCTATTAATCTGAATATGTACATTTTTTACACTGATGTTACCTGAAGGTACTGTATGGGATCTTCAGTGCTGTCACCTCAGATTGTCTACTCTCAATGGCTTTGATAATATAGTTAAAGATCCTTTCGGTTTCCTGAAATGCCTTTTGTAACCAGTAAAGCCAAAGAAAATGTCCCCTCAACTTAAAATTCCTACATGTGAACTTGGGGTAATGTACTCGACTATCACTTCCTCCCAGCTCAAGGAGTTACACTACATTAACAGCATCAGCATTAATATGTTTTAATACAGTATATTGCATTAACATACAAACATATTAACTTCTTAAATCTATAAACTACTAGGTAAGTCAAATGCGGTGCAACTGAACCTGAAACAGCTTTTTCAGCTCTAAACACACCTTGTGAGTCTCGACAGCCTTCCTCAGCTTCTGAAGTTCTTTCTCTCTATCCTGTATTCTCTGCTTCGATTTCACCTGTGTCTACAACAACTGCTTCTACACAGAAACACAGCAAATCATTTACTCCTGATGTGTTAAATTTATGTGTTAAAAACAAGAGAAACAGTACAATGACATTCTGATGCCATCTGATCAAAGCATGTTTACTTTTTGTATTTTTAAAATATGAGTATTTTAATAAGAAAGGGTTTATAAGTATTCTTTGTATTTGTGGTTGAAAGCTATAAGATATTGTTACCTGTTTCTCAGCTTTTCCTGTTGTAGCTGATACTGTATCATGTCCTTTATGTTCATCCATACTACACTACATGCAGGTACACTGCTGGTCAGTGTGACAGTAAACCTCCAGCAGTTTGTCATGCTGAGAACAGATCTGATCCTGGAGTCGACTGGAGGCTTCGACCAGCTTGTGCTTCAGATTTAGGCAGGAGATTTATAGTGAGGCTGGAGATGAGTTTCACAGAAAGAGGCCAGACACACCAGGCAGGACTTAATGGCTTTGGATTTAATCTCAATACAGAAATCACATTCCACGTCTTCAGGTCCAGCTGAACACTGAGCAGGACGTGTAGCTTGGAGTCCTGTCTTCCTCAGTATCTCCACTACTTCAGCCAGCATGGTGTTTTTACTTACAACAGGTCTTGGAGTGAAGGTTTGTCTACACTGAGGACAGCTATAGACTCCCTGCTGATCCTCCTGATCCCAGCAGCCATTAATACAGACCATACAGAAACTGTGTCCACACAAAAGAGCTACTGGATCCTTGACCAGATCCAGACAGATTGGACACCTTAACTGATCTTGAAGTCCTAAAATATTCACTTCTGCCATTTTACTAAAAAAACAATCTCACACAGTCACTTACAGCAGCTCACACTTCCTGGTTCAGTTTATAAAAGCCCTGTGAAAGACAGCTGAGTCTGAATAAATGACTTAACTGATTGAAACTATAGAAAATAAACAACACACGAAGGTTCTCAAAAACAGATAATGATAATAATCCTGCACATGAAGACGTGAAAACCCTCAAACGCAGATAAAACAGATCCAATTCCTGACTTAACAGAAACAGATTAGTTTTACTTTCATTTCTGCTGAAGTAAGAACTGAGTTGCCAGGTGTTTGTCACTGGATTTGTATAAAATTAAAATCAAACCAGTAGTAACAAGTAAAATTCAAGTTTCAATTCAAGTTTATTTGTATAGCACTTTTTACAATAGACATCATCTCAAAGCAGCTTTACAGAACAGCCTATAAAAAAGCTTAAAATCTTAAACAATTCTTAATTTGTAAATAGACAGCAATATTAATTTCAAATTTGGCTTGTAACACAGGACAAAATCCTGAAGCAGGTTGAGTTAAATGTTATTGCAACCCTGAAAGGGGGAGGAGGGAAAGAGATAACTAATAAGGTTAAAAAAAAAAAAAAAACATTATTTACTTCTACTACATAATGTGCATATTTCTACAGTTATAATTCACACGTTAATTCACTACATTTCAATCTCAGTCACACAGCCCATATTCCTACAGTGTCAGAGGCTTTGTCAGAGGCCCGGCTTGTTTTCAACCTGCCAAAGTTCTCGCATACCCCCCGCTGCTGCGATCCCTCCACTGGCTTCCGGTAGCTGCACGCATCCGATTCAAAACACTGATGCTGGCCTACAAAGCCAAAAATGGACCAGCTCCCTCTTACCTCAAAGCCTCCTCATCACTCCTCACACTGCACCCCGCAACCTCCGATCTACCAGCACTGCTCGACTGGTCCCACCATCTCTCAGGTTAAGAGGCAAGTATACTACAAGACTCTTCTCTGTTCTGGCACCAAGGTGGTGGAATGAACTTCCCCTAGAAGTCCGGACATCTGAGTCACTGGCTATTTTCAAGCGGCGGTTGAAGACCTACTTATTCAGGAAACACTTCAACTAGCACTTCTTTCCTTATCTTTTGGGTCCCAGCAGTGGCAGCTTAGTGGATGTGGGAATCGAACTCACAACCTTCCAATTGGTAGCCCAACACCTTAACCACTAGGCTACAGCATCTCACATTGTATAGGTAATTACCCATTGCCTATAAAACTTGAACTTGAACTTCACTCCAGTGAACAGCTAGTGTCTGTGTACCAAATAAATAGAGTACAAGAGGAAGAACCTCTGACTGAAACTTAACCCCAAACAAAATAGTGAGGAGACTTGAATTTGCATCTGATATTTTATATCACCAATTGTTTTAGTCTAACAATCACTAAGTCTAATGTCCCACTATTTAATAAGATAAAATAATATCCTAATAATATACTATGATAATAAATTATATACTGTTATATTGCAACCAAATCTGTAAAAACCTTCAAAGGCTTGTAAATCACGGTTGATTTTTATTGTATATTTTTAGTAGAACATGTGAATCACGACAAAAGAATTTTACAGCACTGCTGATTACAGATAACAAACAAATCAACGTTAAACAAAACAAAAATGCAAAACTGTTTGTCATATACAGTAAATGAATACAACTTACAATCTAAAAAAATAAGCAAACTTCCTTTTTTTATAATCTTGGTAAAAAAAATTATTATTAAAAGCTTTTGGGTCAGAACAACACAAGTACATGTTGCTGAACCAGCTGCTTTAAATACTCATGGAAAGTTACTGTATTACAAGGACATCTAATAAAATTCAATTCAATTCAATTCAAGTTTATTTGTATAGCGCTTTTTACAATAGACATTGTCACAAAATTGGGGAATAAAATTATATAGGTGTGGAGATGATGATAAAGATATTTATTTATAAAACACATCCATTATAGACATCTTTAATTCTAATTCAATCATATAATTATTGCACTGATCATTCCATAACATGAACAAGTTTGACAGAATGATAGATAGATAGATAGATAGATAGATAGATAGATAGATAGATAGATAGATAGATAGAGAGAGAGAGAGAGAGAGAGAGAGAGAGAGACAGAGAGAGAGACAGAGAGAGAGACAGAGAGAGAGACAGAGAGAGAGAGACTGTAGGCTGAGAAGAGCTGTAGAGTGTCAGTGTTTGTGGATCTTCTGGTTTCTCACATTAACCAGGTCCTGAATGAAAGACATTGGAAAAGAGTAAAAAGGAAAAGAGTTATAGTAAAAACTAGTCTTAAACATAATCTCTATTAAAATTATAGGACAAGATCTGACATGGAAACCCAGAAAAGTAGCACTATATTTCCCTGTCTTGATTAACATCGGTTTAATTTAATAAAAAAATTAAAAAGAACACGTTTAGCAAGAAAAAAGCTCCAGTAACATAATAATAACACACAAAAACTATTAACACATAAGTCATGTATACTGAAGTTTGTTCAAAGGGCAAAATAATGTAATTTCCCTAAACACATGGAGAGACAGAGAGATGCACTTACAACACTCATTATTTCTTCTTCTAGGGCTAAGAAGGAAAACATTAGAACGGTCCCGATCTACAGAAACACAAAAAAATACAGTTATGGCTGTGACTGTAATTCTGCGTGTGTGTGTGTGTGTGTGTGTGTGTGTGTGTGTGTGTGTGTGTGTGTGTGTGTGTGTGTGTGTGTGTGTGTGTCTGTATGAGAGAGAGAGAGAGAGAGAGAGAGAGAGAGAGAGAGAGAGAGAGAGAGAGAGAGAGAGAGAGAGAGAGAGAGAATAGGCTGAGATACTTACCACGACCACCTCTACTGTCTCTGATTGTCTCTGATTGTCTCAGAAGCGTATGGGTAAATAACTTTTCTAAAGAAATACAATTAAAGCCAATTTAGAAAAAATGCAATAATTTTTTTATAGCTTGGGGGTAAATGTCAGCCACAGTTTTTGATTTTTTTTTTTTATTCTAGCCAAAATAATTAGAGTGTGTGTACAACAAAGACAGAGAGAGAGAGAGAGAGAGAGAGAGAGAGAGAGAGAGAGAGAGAGAGCTACATGTACATACACTCTTTTTTTTAGTGCTGCGAGAATAAGAGTCATAGTCCACTGAAGCACAATTAAACACAGCTACAAATACTCAATTTTAAACAAGCCTATTTTTATTAATGGTGTGATATGTTGTATGTATGTAAATGTTTTTTATAGGGTTTTTTAAGATGTGCTTCTAAAACATAGAGAGATACTTACCTTGATCAACTATACTGTGTCTGAAACCAGGAACCCGAAGGAGCTTTTCTAAAGAAATACAATTAAAGCCAATTCAGTAAACCTTTCAGCTTAAAATAGTTTTTTTTGGGGAAGGATAAAGTACAAGGTTTCCTGTTCCCTGAAGTACAATTAAACACAGCTACAGTTACTCCAATTACAACAAGGTCAATGCACTAAATATGTGTGTGTGTGTGTGTGTGTGTGTGTGTGTGTGTGTGTGTGTGTGTGTGTGTGTGTGTGTGTGTGTGTGTGTGTGTGTGTGTGTGTTCTGTATATGTGTGTGTGTGTGTGAGAGAGAGAGAGAGAGAGAGAGAGAGAGAGAGCTTTACTATTTATTGAATGTTATCATTTTGTTCGATTCTAGATGTCCCAGTAGTGATCAAACTTTAAATACGACCCGACTGAAAAAAGTGTAGTATACCAAAAGATCCTCAAAAGCTACACATCATGCCGAGATCCAAATAAATTCAGGAACAAATGAGAAAGAAAATAATTGAGACCTATTTGTCTGGAAAAGGTTATAAAGCCATTTCTAAAGCTTTGGGACTCCAGCAAACCACAGTGAGAGCCTTTATCCATAAATGGCGAATACATGGAAGCGTGATGAACCTTCCCTGCACAGCGACGACTCATCCAAAATGTAGCAAAAGACCCCACAACAACAACCAAAGAACAGCGGGCCTCACTTGCCTCAGTTAAAAATGCCCCAGCCATTGAAGGAAAATACCCCTAAATTTCCTGCTTATTCTTACCTTTAAATGTTTTCAATTGTATGTGAAAATTCTTGCTAGATAGCTAGATTATTACTATCAAAGGATGAACATGTGGATGTACAGAATGATGTCCACCTCTCATCTCACTGCAAAATATCACTTACAAACCAAGGCCACGTTCACACTGCAAGTCTTAATGCTCAATTCGGCTATTTTGCCCAGATATGATTTTTTTGTTTGGCTGTTCACATTACCTTTTAAAATGTGTCCTATATCAGATACCAGTGTGAACTGTTTGCTGTTTCGAACTGACCCGCATGCGCAAACAAACAATAACAATGACGTCACACGCAGCACCCCGTTGCGCTAAAGTTGGCAAGGTTATGGAGGAAGTAAACATTTTCGCTTTTCTTTCTAAATGTTTGTGTAATGGCAGCACAGAGACGCAGTGCCGAGGTCAACTTTTGATTATTTGATCCATTTTGTAGGCGTAGTCACGTTTGTGTGCGTATTCGCAGGCGCATAATTTTGACGAATGTCGATGTAGATTGATGTAAAAGTCGCATCAAATCCGCCTTGGGTGTTCACACTGTGGCCATATTAGAAAAAAACAGATTTGGGTCTGATTCAGGAACACATATGGAAGTGGTCTGAATCTGATTTGAAAAAATCAGATCTGGGCTAGATTTGAGTGTTCACACTACTCCTGAAGAAGTCTGAACTGGTCACTTGACCCCCAAAAAAAATCAGATTTGGGTCACACCTGCAGTGTGAAAGGGGCTCAAGTCTGTTATAGCATAGAGTTCTGTCAGGCTGGTGCAGAGGTGTGAGCAGCAACAGGAGTTGGAAAAATCCAGACATTTCTCACTACAGAAAGACAGTAAAATACAGAGCAGGTTACAATCAAGGGGCAAAGGGGTTATTTTTTTCTCTTTAAAGATATGATGTGAATGTACAGTACAGACCAAAAGTTTGGACACACCACCTTTTCAACAGGGCAATGACCCCAAACACACCTCCTGCCATCTGGAAAAAGGTACTGAAGCATTCGGGCCCTCACGACCAGACTGTGTAACAGTATCTTCCCACAAGCCATCAGACTTCTCAGTAACTGAACTGTACTATACTGAGCACAACATACACACACATCATCTGTATGGACTGCATAGACCCTCACAAAACACACACACTGTTTTGCACACTTTTCCTCTGTTTTTGCACATACTGTCCAATATTTCAGCTGTTTTTGCACATACTATACAATATTTCAGTCATTTGCTGTTTTTTGCACAACTCTATATATTATCCAAAGGACCTGCTGCTAAGAAACTGTGTTCATTCTAATGTTACTGCACAAAATATTGTTTGAAAATTCAGTATTTACACTGGTCGGCCGGTGCTGTCTCTGTTACTGTTTATTGTCTTTTGTGTATTGCATTTCTTTGTACTTTTTGTATTGTCTTGTAACTTTATGTCTGCACTGGTTTTTGTCCTGCACTGTCTTTTGTCCTGCACTGTCTTGTTTGTCTTGTCCTGCACTGTTTGCACCAGGTTGCACAGTTGCACTTTATGTGGCTAAGACTACCTACATGTCCTTAGCCCTGTCTTTGTTTTATGTACGTAGCAGCTTGATCCTGGAGAAATGTTGTCTCATTTCACTGTGTACCGCAACAGCTATATGTGGTTGAAATGACAATAATAGCTTCTTGACTTGACTTGACTTGACCTCCAGGCTGTGTAAGGGCTATTTGACCTTGAAGGAGAGTGATGGGGTGCTGCGCCAGATGACCTGGCCCCCACAGTCACCGGAACTGAACCCAATGGAGATGGTTTGGGGTGAGCTGGACCGCAGAGTCTAACAAGTGCTAAGCATCTCTGGGAACTCCTTCAAGACAGTTGGAAGACCATTTCAGGTGACTACCTCTTGAAGCTCATCAAGAGAATGCCAAGAGTGTGCAAAGCAGTAATCAAAGCAAAAGGTGGCTACTTTGAAGAACCTAGAATATGACATATTTTCAGTTGTTTCACACTTTTTTGTTATATGTTTTTGTTATGTACGTATATAATTCCACATGTGTCAATTCATAGTTTTGATGCCTTCAGTGTGAATCTACAATTTTCATAGTCATCAAAATAAAGAAAACTCTTTGAATGAGAAGGTGTGTCCAAACTTTTGGTCTGTACTGTAAATAATCAAACTCTGTGGAATTGTTGTGTCTCTCGATCAGACTCTTAGACGCCGCAGGCTACACATTTAACTACAAATATTAAGTTTGTAGTTTAAAGAGCTATCAATAAATCTTTAAAAACATTAACAAGAATCAGGTAAAAAGTTTGGAAATGACTTGTTTTCAGTCTCTATGCTTACTTATGTCCAATTTTTAAAAGAATATTTGTGGCTTATATTCATCGTTGTTCTGTTATTTGTTAAAATTTTGATTGTTCTCACTGGTTTTCAGTTCACCTTCGATTACTTTGGGTTCTTTTGCCTTCTATCTAGATTATCCTCTGGTTATGTTGACTGCCTGTTATGTGACTACACCATATGGCCAAAGGTTTATCACACCTACAAACATGTGGTTCTTCCTCAAACTGCTGCAGAATGACAAAGTGCACTGTTGTATTTCCTTTCTCTGGAACTAAGAAATTCAAAACACTTGTTCTAGCATGACAAGCACATGCCTCTAGCATGCCTCTGAGCACAAAGTGAGTTCAACCAGAGAAAACGTTTGATACAGAATGTGCTGAAATATTTGCTAATATAACTGATGGAAATTCTAATTATCTATAAGAATCACACGATTATTAGAGTCTGGAGAGCAATAGATGGCTTTGTGATTACTGTACTGTAATCACAGTAGCAAACCCATTATAGGAAGAACCATAAACCTGTGGCACAAAAGGGCACCAAAAATATATGGTATGCAGTTTCACTGGCCTCATTTAAAGCATTTGTCAGATGCCTTTATCCAGAGCGACTTACATTTTATACAACTGAGCAATTGAGGATAAATGGAAGGACGCTGGAAGGACGCTCATATCAGGTAACATGGAGGGGAGTGACATCTGCTCATCAGTTAAAGCTCAATCCTAGCAAAATTGAACTGCTGTTCATCCCAGGTGATTCATCCCCAGGTCATGATCTTGCTATATCCTTGCACAACGATCTGATCTCCCCTTCAGCCACAGCTCGCAACCTTGGGGTAACCAAGGACAATCAACTGTCCTTTTCCTCTCATGTTGCTAATGTGACTCGCTCATGTTGGTTTCTTCTCTACAACATTAGAAGGATTCGGCCATTTTTGTCCACACAGACTGCTCAGGTACTTGTTCAGTCTCTTGTCATTTCTAGACTGGATTACTGCAATGCACTGCTGGCAGGTCTACCTATGAACGCAATCCGTCCTCTGAAAATGATCCAAAATGCAGCTGCCCGGCTTGTTTTCAACCTGCCAAAGTTCTCGCATACCACCCCGCTGCTGCGATCCCTCCACTGGCTTCCGGTAGCTGCACGCATCCGATTCAAAACACTGATGCTGGCCTACAAAGCCAAAAATGGACCAGCTCCCTCATACCTCAAAGCCCTCATCATACCTCGCACTGCACCCCGCATCCTCCGATCTACCAACACTGCTCGACTGGTTCCACCATCTGTCAGGGTAAGAAGCAAGTATACTACAAGACTCTTCTCTGTTCTGGCACCAAGGTGGTGGAATGAACTTCCCCTAGAGGTCCAGACAGCTGAGTCACTGGTTATTTTCAAGCGGCGGTTGAAGACCTACTTATTCAGGAAACACTTCAACTAGCACTTATTTCCTTATCTTTGGCATTTAAAAAAAAAAAAAAAACTTTGACACTTTTTCATTGTAACTTTGAACAAATGTTTTAAACTCATGGTATCTTAAGTATGTAACCTAGTGAACCAGCATTAATGTATACAATGTTAGAGATTTAAGCACTTATGTACATCGCTCTGGATAAGGGCGTCTGCCAAATGCTGTAAATGTAAATGTAATGGCCTTGCACAGGGGACCAGCGGAGGCAGCTTGGTAGACCTGGGATTCAAACTCACAACTTTCTGGTCAGTAGTCCAACACCTTAACCACTGAGCAACTATATACATACATTGCCTCTGTTGCATGGCAGAGACATTCTGTGAAGTGTCTTTCTATCCCAATCCCCCAGAATGTCCTGCGTGGTCTCACGCACAGCTATGAGGCTCCATTCTGACATTGTTTTCTGAAATTTCATAAAGTAAAATGACAATATTCTGGAAATTTTTTAAGTAATTTTCTCACTACTCTCTTTAAAGATTTAAGGAAATGTGGGATGCCAAAAGGTATACAATTTGCAATATACAAAAAAGTAAGCATGAACACAGCTTAAGAATGAAATCAGCACACGCCATTTTATTGTAAAACGGCCAGTTGAATGGAAACAGCAAAAGTTTTTAGTTATTATTTTAAATCCCCACAGCCAGAAGTCCCAGAGAAATGGAGCTCATTAGAACATCAAGGACCCAACATTTTGAGGCATTTCTATTATTTTCAGACCAGCACAGAGCTAAGTGATGTGCTTTACATGAAAGCTTGATTTAGCCATGGAGTTTAAAGGTTGCTACAGTTTCTTGATTCTTTCCTGCTGTTTGTAGCTTTAGTACAAAGCTAAAGCAATAAGGTTTTGACTTATGAAAGGAATCGAATTTGATTCATTGAAAAGTGTTTGAGAGTTTATCAAATATTTGTGGATTTTTTTTTTATTTTCACCTGGCTAACAACCCCATTTCATTATGAATTATTATGTAATTTTAAGACAATATAACATCTTACCTGCACTTGATATCTTCTCAAAATCAGCATTACAGCATTTTTCTATTTTCATTTTCAGCTGAGACACAGACTTTATTACACCCTCAAAAGTTAGAAGAGGATTGATCGTAATGTTGGGTGAGTCTGAAGGTACAGTGAGGGTCGAGACAGACTGAAATCTCTATGATATTTAGAAAAGTAACAAGCAACAATATACCATTAAATCTTTGAACTAAGGCACAACTGAAAAAAATACTTTATTGAATCCACAAACTTCTGGAATATTTTTTTTTTTGCTAAATATTGGCTTAAGTCAAGCATTGTTGTGTGATCCCGAGGCATCCAGAGATTGTAACAGCTTCAGATGTGTTTTGTGTCATGAAGATTTTTGACCTTCATTGAGATTAGGCCAAAGCTGTGAGGATCCAAAGGCATCTAGAGATGAATCAGCTCCAGTTGGACTTTGCTTCATAAAGTATTCCGACATACTAATAGGAGATGCCTACATGTGGTCTTTGAGGACAACCTCCTTATCAATTCACAATTGTCAGACTGTATATTTGTAATCACACCCTACAGTGTCACCCAAATGAGGACAAGGTTCCCTTTTGGGTCTGTTTCCTCTCAAGATTTCTTCCTCTTCCATCTAAGAGAATTTTTCCTCACCACAGTCACCTCAGTCACCACAGGTTTACTCATTTGGGATAAATACAAACACATTTAAATATAAGTCTAATATTAATCATCAATTTCTGTTTTATCTTTGTATAATATTAAAACTTTTGTATTATGTTTCTTATGTTCTGTTAAACTGTTTTGAGACAATGTCTGTTGTTAAAGGTGAAATACAAATAAATTTGAATTGAACTGAATAAGCACGTCACCAACACACTTCTTGTGATGATTTTTTCTGTTTGCCATATTTACTCTTTACCCTTGGACTTACTTACTGGGGATTCTTAATATATTTCATCTTGTTCCTGCAATTGGGTCTTTCTTCCATCACCCATTGACAGCTGTGGTTATTAAGGTCTCTTGACCAAACAGGGCTCAGAGGAGAGAGTACATCAGGACTGAAATTTTATAGTAACCTTCATTTCAAATACTTGAACATTTTGAGCTGATTTCCTGATCATTTAACCTGACAAATCTTTTATCCTATTTTGGATTTGGAATTTTTTTATTTGACAAATCAAATTATATACTGAAAACCATGATGAAATAATTTCATTTTGTTCACACTTTCATTATCACAAAATTTTATTACCTTTGTATCATCTCCCAACAGTAAACACAGTGTTTTGACTGCTGGCTAAACTTCATGTCACAGATTGAAGATATGCATAGTTTGGCTCTGAATTAGCACACCTTTGTCAGTATTGAGAATGACAAAACCTTTAAATTGAAGTTGTTATGGCACCTTGTTGTATGGTTGTAGTTATCTATGTACTAGAGCTGGATTCACTCAACATTGTCATGGGAATTTTAGCACTGAAATACATTGTGAATTGTGAATTTCTATTGATCTGAATATACTGTTTTAACACTGATGTTACCTGAAGGTAATGGATGGGATCTGTTGTGTGTGAAAGTTCCTCCATTTCAAAGTCTCTCTTCTTCAGCTCTGCAATCTCCTGCTTCAGTTGCTTCATGACCCTTTCAGCTTGACTCACTGCAGCTTCCTCCTGAGCTTTGATCAGTGCTTTCACATCAGAGTGTCTTCTCTCAATGGCTTTTATAAGATCAGTAAAGATCCTCTCAGTTTCCTGAAATGCCTTTTGTGCAGAATGCTGTTAGAAGATATAGAGAGTTGTGAGGTTAAAGGGGAACACTGAGAAAGACAGTGAATACATGAGTATTTTAATTCCCAACCTCCAACCAGTAAAGCCAAAGAAAATGTCCACTCATCTTAAAATTCATAATTGTGAACTTGGGGTAATCTACTAATCTACTATCACTTCCTCCCGGCTCAAGTAGTCACATTACATTAACAGCATCAGCATTAATATGTTTTAATATATTGCATTAACATACAAACATATTAAATTCATAAATCTATAAACTACTAGGTAAGTCAAATGCGGTGCAACTGAACCTGAAACAGCTTTTTCAGCTCTAAACACACCTTGTGAGTCTTGACAGCCTTCTTCAGCTTCTGAAGCTCCTTCTCTCTATCCTGGATTCTCTGCTTTGATTTCTCCTGTGTCTCCAACAACTGCTTCTACACAGAAACACAGCACATAGTTTACCCACAATGTGTTAAATGTATGTGTTAAAAACCGCACAATGACATTTTGATCGCATTTGATCAAAGCATTTTTACTCAAGATAAATGTATTTTTAAAATACAAATATGTTAATAAGTAAGGGTATATATGTTTTCTTTGTATTTGTGGTTAAAAGCTATAAGATATTGTTACCTGTTTCTCAGCTCGTACTGTTGCAGCTGATACTGTATCATGTCCTTTATGTTCATACATAGTACACAACATGCAGATACACTGCTGGTCAGTGCGACAGTAAACCTCCAGCAGTTTGTCATGCTGAGAGCAGATCTGATCCTGGAGTTGTCTGGAGGCTTCGACCAGCTTGTGCTTCTTAAAGGCAAGAGATTTATAGTGAGGCTGGAGATGAGTTTCACAGAAAGAGGCCAGACACACCAGGCAGGACTTGATGGCTTTGGATTTTCTCCCAGTGCAGGAATCACACTCCACATCTTCAGGTCCAGTTAAACACTGAGGAGGACGTTTAGCTTGGTGTCCTGTCTTCTTCAGTGTCTCCACTACTTCAGCCAGCATGGTGTTTTTACTTACAACAGGTCTTGGAGTGAAGGTTTGTCTACACTGAGGACAGCTATAGACTCCCTGCTGATCCCAGCAGCCGTTAATACAGACCATACAGAAACTGTGTCCACACAAAAGAGTTACTGGATCCTTGAGTAGATCCAGACAGATTGGACACCTGAAATGATCCTGAGCAATGAAAATATTCGCTTCTGCCATTTTACTGAAAACCAAACACTCTCAGTCAGTGACAGCAGCTCACACTTCCTGGTTCAGTTTGTAAAAGCTGTGTGGGATACAGGTGTGTATAAAGAAAAGAAAAAAATAAACAGGGACAAATTAGTTTCAGTTTTGTTTCCCTGAAAGTTGCCAGCTATAAATAAGAGAAGCGTCTTAATCTACATTTTAAAATAAACAAATAATCTATAAACACAGCCTGATTTCAAAACATTCTATTTTACTCTATACAATCTTGTATTAGACAACAATATATCAATATTAAAGTAGCCCAACATACACTTTTTTTTTTTTAATCAGTGCTTTTTTAAGGCATGGAAATGATCTTGAATAACATTTCAGTGAAACAAGAGCATTCTTAAAGAAAATGTGGTTTACCATATTCATTTTATTAATCCAAATCCAGAAAAGCATCCAATCTACCAACTAATACCTGCAATCCAAACTTGAATGAACATTGACTAAACATTTTCACAAACAGTATGTTAATCACAGATCTGGCAACCCAGATAAGCAGAGAGGTGGAAAAGTGGGAAGGAAAATAACAGAGGTTAATAACAAGATTGTTTTTCAGATAGAAAGGTATATTGGGAAGATTTTGAGATTCTAAATGCAAACCTTACAGTTTATTAATAGAATTAATAACTATAAATAAATATATAAAACAATTCATAAAAACTCACTCTTACTCTCTGGCTTTGGCCTCCAGGCTTGATTAGAGTATGATTCGTATGTTTCTAAAAATCTTAGGAGGGACAGCTGGTTTTAATGATTTATTTTGTGGATCTACAATTTTTAAAAGCAATTTTTTTCTTATTATTTCAGTTTTTATTGATTATTTCAAGTAGACAGAATTTTTAACACAGAAACTTCTTGTTTAACAATGTGATTGTCCTTTCTTTTATTAATTTCTTCAATAATTCACGTTGGGGATGATTGTATACTGTATGTGTACTAGGTATATTTGTTAAGTAGTATAGTAGGTTTTTATATATATATATATATATATATATATATATATATATATATATATATATATATATATATATATATATATATTAAGTTCTCTGTCTTGGTGGATGACTGCATATGCCATTAACTGCTAGTCTGATCTCAATGGAGATGGAGCCATGAGATAAAGCTGGAGAGTGAAGCTCTTGGTTCACTGCTAATATTTAATTTTTGCATCTTTTTCTCTCCTTGCTTCCCCTACACCTAGACTGGGGGAGGTATGCAGAATAACAGTGGGGTCAGAATAATGCATTAGTTCTGCAATTCTAGTTAAGTTTATTAAACATATTAAAGTACATTTCAACAACAAAACAAATGCATTATATGACATTATCTGCAACACTGTTTTTCTTGTTTCTTGAGTTCTATTAGTTTATCCAACCTGATATTAAACACAGTGAGCAGTTTCAGGCTGTAAAAGATAAAACAAAATACAGACAAAGAAAGAAAACAAACAGACAAATACAGAACACTTTTTATTTACTCATTAGATTTTAACATGATTGGAACTTAAATGTTGTGAATATAAAAGTCCAATTTCTCTACAAGATGTTTCATAGGTGTTTCTGTAAAATCTAATCACACTGAATACTTCAAGTAAAAACAGCATCAAAAATCAAAACATTTGTCAATGATAATTAGTAAAAGGAAAATGAGTTGGATTTTTTTTTAATAGTTAAAGTTATAACAATAAAAATAGAACATTGAGAATCCTTATTTTCAAAATTGTATTAAAATGAAGTTTGAACAGTGTTAGCAATAAAGCATTGATGTAGACATGGGATATACACAGATGTGGGTATTTATTAGTTCAGAAATTCATCAGTTGTGTAATAAAGTACAAGCTGGATTGCTGCTTTAAGCTGGAAATGTTTTTGATTTTATTTCCTGATGACAGTAGCCTTCTGAATCATTATCACTATATTAGCATTAATTACATGTACATAGGGTAAATCAGTGTGTTTTATTAGAGGGCATGTGCTTGTGTCCAGGATCTTGCTTGAGTCATTATTTACACTTGGTTTAATATACAACAGCTCCATTATACATCATCCAAGTTGCTCAATCATGCACTAATCTTTATTACTACAAACAGCTGAAAATACAGATAAAGAAAGAAAACAAACAGAAAAATACATAACACCTTGGATTTACTCGTTAGATTTTAACATGATTGGAATCTAAAAGGTGTAAATATAAAAGTCCAATTTCTCCATAAGATGTTTCATAAGTGTTTCTGTAAAATCTAATCACACTGAATTCTTCTCCAAGTAAAAAAATGCATCAAAAATCAAAACATGTATCACTGATAATTGGTAAAAGGAAAATTAGTTGGTTACATTTTGTTTTTAAGAGTTAAAAGTATAACAATAAAAATAGAACATTGAGAATCATGATTTAGAAAATTGTATTAAAATGAAGTTTGAACAGCGTTAGCAATAAGGCATTGATACAGACATGGAATATACAGATGTGGGTATTTATTAGCTCAGAATTCCATCAGTTGTGTAATGAAGTACAAGCTGAATTGCTGCTTTGGGCTGGGAACCTTCTTGATTTATTTCCTGATGACTGTAGGCGTCTGAATCCTCTTTACTATAGTAGCATTAATTACATGTACAATTTGTAAATCAGGCTGCGTTACTAGAGGGCTTGTGCTTGTGTCCAGGATCTTGCTTGAGGCATTATTTACACTTGGTTTCAGTATCACTACAAACAACTGACATGTTAGAGAGAACATTTATCAGAATTTTTCATACAACTGAGCAGCTGAGGGTTTGTCTAGTGGCAATTTGGCAGCACTGGACACCTTTCCAATCAGTAGTCCAACATTTTAACTAGTGAGCTACCACTGCTGATGACACCAGTGCACCAAGTTTGATCACCAGTAATAATGAATGGGTCTACATGGAGGAAGTGTAGAGAGCGTACCTGAACACACATCTCAGAGGATTTCAGATGATACAGCTATTGGAGAATGTACAACAATGCCTGTACTACCTCTTCACACCTCTTTCTTTATAGATTTTAAAGTAAGCATTTTAATTTCTCACCATTATGAAAGCTTTTTATTGTTTGTTTGTTTGTTTGTTTTTTAAAGATAGCATGGCTTATTTTTTATATTAATTTAAGGTGTTTCAATCAGGTATAATCTATTTCAAAATCATCTTTTTTTTTGGTGGCACAGTTGGACTTTTGATTTGTGATTTAGGCCGAATCCAGGGTAAAGAGGCTGAGTGAATGTGGTGTGAACTTTGTGAAGAAGCTTAATCGAGTCAGAGACACTGTAGAAAGACAGAGTTCCTGCTTTGTAATCCACAAACACTCCTATTGTAGAGGATCTGGAGGTTATGGGGATTTTAGTTTTTTGCTTGATGTGTAAGAATAAGTAACCAGATGACTGGCACAGCAAACTCCAGGACTTATCATTACTTCCAAACACACATACATTACTGCTTCCATTCCTGCTGATGTCTTTATAGGACACTGATATATAAACCCCTTTACCCCCACTCCACTCCACCTCCCAGTAACAGGGTCCAGACACACTCTCACTACACAACACCTGGTAGTGACAGTCAGAACTCTCTGAATCTTGATATGACACTTGACATCCAGATGTCTGCTGACCATAAACTAACAAAGAGTACGGTTTGATGCCTTTGTCAGTTGCCATTCTGTTTGAATCACACAGTTCAAGTTGTTTATTTGCTGTCTTTGGATCCAGTGTGAGCTGACAGGCATCTGAAAGTTTTATGTATTTATAATACTCCTGAATTCTCAAATCAACTCTTGAATAGGTTAAAAAAGTGTTAATTAGTTCTCTGTAATGGAAACACAATAATGCAGATGGACTCATATGGTGGACATACCACATAAGTTAAGATATAATAATAAAAAGAAAGAAATGCTGTAATTTTACAAAGAAGAGGTTTAATCATTGATATGGTGAAATTTCCTGTGAACAGATAGTGATTTAACTTTACATACAGTAAGTCTTCACTGGCAGTCAAAAGTAAAGTTCATTCATTCATTCATTTTCTACCACTTATCCGAACTTCTCGGGTCACGGGGAGCCTGTGCCTATCTCAGGTGTCATCGGGCATGCAATCACACACTACGGACAATTTTCCAGAGATGCCAATCAACCTACCATGCATGTCTTTGGACCGGGGGAGGAAATCGGAGTACCCGGAGGAAACCCCCGGGGCACAGGGAGAACATGCAAACTTCACACACACAAGGCGGAGAAGTAAAGTTGTTACTCAAAAATAGAGAAACAAAAAGGAAAGCCTGGTGACTGTTCATAACTTTGTGTAATCTCCGTAAAAAATCTATTTAGGACGGCATAGCTTTACAGTCGACTTGGAACTGACCATGAACCCTGGATAAAGAGGCTGAGTGAATTTGCTCTTGGTTTTGTGGAGGAGCTTCATCGTGTCAGAGACGCTGTAGAAAGACAGAATTCCTGCCTTGTGATCCACAAACACTCCTATCCTAGAGGGGATGGAGCTCATGTGGATTTTAGTTTCTTGGTTGTTGTGTAAGAATGAGTAACGAGATGATTGGCAAAGCAAACTCCAGGACTTATCATTACGTCCAAACGCACATTCATTACTGCTTCCCTTCCTGCTGATGTTTTTATAAGACACTGCTATATGAACCCCATTAACCCCACTCCACTCCACCTCCCAGTAAGAGTATCCAGACACACTCTCACTACACAACACCTGGGAGTAACAGTCAAAACTCTCTGGAGAACTACAGTATGTCACTAATGATGAACAGTTAGTCACCACTGTGTTCCCATCAGACAGACTGAGGTACAAATTTGCTGTATTGGGATCCAGTGTGAACTGAACAGAATCTGATGGAGAGAAAAAAAAAAACACCACATCATTAACATTTAAAGAAGAAAATTCCTGAACATAACTTTATTTAACCCCATGATATGAACTTTTGTCCATTATCTTCTGTCTAATGTGAAGTTAATTGTTTTAAAACAACAATGGATTTACCAAATCAAGAAACTTTTATTTAGTCTACAGTTACAATAGCTACATAATAATAATGAATTTCTTTTTAAAAAAAATCATCAGAATCCACTATAAAACTATGAAACTGCTGCAAGTCCAAATAGGATCCACTTCAATATAATGACTGCATGAGTTTCTGAGAACAGTGTATTTTAGTATAATTGGAGAACGATCATTGAAGAATGACAAAAATATATGCACTTTAAAAACGAGACCTGAGAAAGAATACACAATACAACTGTGCCACTTGTTCTTTTGTTCTGCAAGCATGGTTGCCAGGTCAGGAAAATGAACATTCACATATAGCAGATATTTATACTGCAAAATCAGTAAGTTTGTTTCCCTCACAACAATTTTTAACATTTTATTTGTGCTTTGGCTAGTTCAAAAATTTATTGGAGTGGGAATTTTGCTTCTATGACGATTTTTTTTCGACTGTGTGTGTGTGTGTGTGTGTGTGTGAGTGTGTGTGTGTGTGTGTGTGTGTGTGTGTGTGTGTGTGTGTGTGTGTGTGTGTGTTTGTGTGTTTGTGTGTGTGTCTGTGTCTGTGTGTGTGTGTGTGTGTGTGTGTGTGTGTGTGTGTGTGTGTGTGTGTGTGTGTGTGTGTGTGTGTGTGTGTGTGTGTGAGTGTGTGTGTGTGTTAGTGTGTGTGTGTGTGTGTGTGTGTGTGTGTGTGTGTGTGTGTGTGTGTGTGTGTGTGTGTGTGTGTGTGTGTGAGTGTGTGTGTGTGTGTGAGTGTGTGTGTGTGTGTTTGTGTGTTTGTGTGTGTGTGTGTGTGTGTGTGTGTGTGTGTGTGTGTGTGTGTGTGCACGCTTATGGAAGACACTTACAGTCTAAAAACTCTTCTCTGCTTTGAGGGGGAATCACTCGAACTTTCTTCACTAGATAAACACAGTTACAAGCACACAGACCAATGAACAAAAGTCAAAAAGGTCAAAAAAGATTTGCTACAAATACACTCAATCATGCAGAACATATTTTTACATCCAAATTAGAGGTGGTCTTTCAATTCATCTCGGTGACTTGAATGTTTTGATTGCATTCGCTAAAGTTAAGATTTGCTCACTGACCCTTTCAATAAATGATATTACAGGCTCAGTGTATGTACATTTACATAAACTGAGCCAGAGAGAGAATAGCTAGGACTTACCTTGACTTGACATCTTCTCAGTCCTCTCTTTGTAGTGGTTTTCTAGCGTCTTTCTCAATTGAGACACAGATTTTATTACATCTTCAAACGTTTGGAGAGAATTCACTGTGATGGTGGGTAAGTCTGCATGTCGAAGAGGAGCTGAAATGGCCTGGAAGTTCTGCACAAAGACAGAAAAACAAAGAGAAGCCCATGCTTTGCATGTCATATGTCGTAGAATACTGCTTGTACACATTCAAATACAAATGACAGTAGTTTTCTAATAAAACGTGTCAGTAGATCTTAGACATTAGTAAACGCGATCAAATGCCGAAACTGAGAATTACAGTCAACAGGAATTTAGTATGATTGTAATTGTGGTAATAAAATATATTTATGCATTAAGATTGTTCATCAGTGATTTGATGTTTCTCAAACTCATCCGGTGTTTCATGACTTTGCATACTTGACTGTTAGGGTCCTGTCTCCAGCTTGGTCTAGTTCCAGGTCCATTGATACCAATCCTATGTGGACTTTGCAAAGTTAGTGGTTAACCAAGCCCCCAAATTAACCCAATTTCTACCGGCAAACAGTAATGCAGCTGTCCAACCTTTTGATACATTTTAAGTCATCTATAATGGGTTAATGGAAGCTCAAGTGGTTAAGGCTCATGGTTGTTGAACATGGTTTAAGCCCCAGCACTGCCAAGCTGCCACTTGAGCCCTAGAGCACAGCCCTTAATTACTGTGTTGTAATGTGTTGAAGGAAATTGGAGAAAGAATGAGATGTGGAGTGAAGTTGCAAAGTCCTTTTCTATCATGAAAAGGAACATCTCTATAAGGAAACCGAGAGAGATTAAACGGGCTAGAAGAGCAAAGCGCAAAATTAGAAAAGATAGACAAAGGGACAGGAAAAGATATCCAAATAAAATAAATGAAAACTTGATTAAGATAGAGGCCCATGTTGAGGAGGTGAGGGACTTAAATATTAATATAAAATAAAATGTCCTGACAAATGAAGACATCACGGATCAGACAATGTACCTAGAGAGTTGGAAAAAAGCATGAAGAGCCTGACAAAGAAGATCATACTTTGTTATGTTTTACTTTTCAGAAGTTCAAGAGAACTGATGTACAGCTGGTATGGCTGACAGAAAGGGGGTTTTTACACCTGGTCACTTCATGCGTTTTCTGTGATCCGACAGCTATCCGATCGTAAAAAGACCAGGTGTAAATGCCCTCCGAAACGGTTTCGAGACGGATATAAATACAGATTACACAAAAAGACAATATTTGCTTTCGATTTTTAATTACCTCATTTAAAAGTAGACATTCCAGGCTTTCATTAGACATATGTATCATGTTCGTGTGAAAAGTATTGACGGAGTTATCAGTTCATGTTTGTAACGTGTTTCAGGAAGATGGTCAAGGAGACAGAGATGTCTGAATGCACACCCTGGTTATTTTCTTTATTTGCCAAAAGCACAGCGTTTTGTTGTTATTATGAAGGCAGTCAAATAAAAGTTCACAGTTCACTTCACAGTTTCGAATGATGTATTACATGTATGTGTATGATTATGAATGACAGAGTATTTTAAGTGGATTTCACGTTGAAGAGGAAAAAAGCGCCAAAAACGCGCCTGCGAGCCTGTGGACCCAGAGGGTTAACAAAAACAACAGAGATCTGATCACACTATTAAATCACAGTTCAGTAGTGAAAAAATTTAAAGCATCAGGAACAAAATAGGTGATGTTCAACATGTGAGAGCACCTTGTGACCCAGTCTTATCTAAAGCTCTACACTCACAAACACAGTGCTTTACAAGTACAGGACAAGAAGAGTTAGATAAGCTTATTACTACAGCTAAACCAACAACTTGTTCATTAGACCCCATTCCAACTAAATTACTGA
Organism: Tachysurus fulvidraco; assembly: GCF_022655615.1. NCBI lineage: Eukaryota > Metazoa > Chordata > Actinopteri > Siluriformes > Bagridae > Tachysurus > Tachysurus fulvidraco. The sequence continues at coordinate 44,784,619 of NC_062518.1, forward strand.
AAGAAGTGTTACATAAAGCTGTTGAGCCTCTTCTTAATATTATTAACTCCTCGCTATCTTAAGGTTATGTCCCTAAATCTTTCAAGTTGGCAGTTATTAAGCTCCTCATTAAGAAACCTATTTTATATCCTAATGAACTATCAAATTACGGACTTACAGTATATCACATCTGATATAAAATACTAGAAAAGGTGGTGTCTGTTCAACTAAGAACACAGAAACTGCAGTTGTGAAAGTTACAAATGACTCGTTCCTAGCTTCGGACCAAGACTGTATGTCCTTATTAGTTCTACTTGACCTTAGTGCTGCATTCGACACTATAGATCATAACATTCTCCTAGATTAGGGGTGGCCAACTCGCGGCTCCCGAGCCGCATGCGGCTCTTTGCCCGGTTTCATGCGGCTCTTAGGTTCATACCGAAGTTTGTATTTGTGTCTTTTTAATATGCATGTTCGTTTCGCTTGAGGTCAATACGGTATTTTCATCAAACACGCATGTGAGTGGATGAAAATACCTCAAAGTTTCCCAGTAGGAGCAAGATCATTTGAGTAAAGAATTTGTGTCAAGTTCGCTCTGAAAATGTCAGGGAAAAAAGGTGATGATCATGTGTGCCCATGTGTATGATGTGGCGCTTTGTGGTAACACAGTAAAAAAATGGTTTGGTCTCTGACTGGTTGGGCACCCCTGTCCTAGATCCCTTACAAAATTACACAGGTATTCATAGACAGACTTTAAGTTGGTTTAGCTCCAACCTGTCTGATCGATATCATTTTGTAGAATTAAATGGTGACTCCTCCAGTTTATTGCCAGTTAATTATGGGGTCCCTCAAGGATCAGTCCTAGGACCTCTACTCTTCTCGGTATACATGCTTCCATTAGGGAACATCATTAGAAGACATGGGATTAATTTCCACTGTTACTGTATGCTGATTATACACAGTTATATATCTCATCAAAACCAGATGAAATAGCAAAATTGTCCAAATTATCTCAGTGCCTTAGAGAGATAAAAGATTGGATGAGCTGTAATTTTCTGTTAAACTCCAAGAAGACAGAAATACTACTCATCTCTCCAAAAACCCGTACACAGAAACTCTCACAATTCAACTTCCATTTAGAGGGCTGTACTGTTACTAGAAGCTCGACAGTGAAAGGTGCTGTATTAGCAAAATCCTATCGCCCAATCTACAAAAACAGCCTTCTTCCACCTTAGAAATATTGGCAAGCTGAGAAACATCCTGTCAGTATCTTACAGTATGCTGAGAAGCTACTGTAGTTCATGCATTCATGACCTCTAGCCTCTTAAGGATCTCCGCCTATATAACTTGCCCAACAAAAAGTGGTACAGCTCCCACATACTTTAACACACAGGGGTGAGCCTGGTCTCATTTGAAAGAAGAGATTCTCTAGTTTCAGATTAATTCTAGGCCTTACTGGCACAAAGTTACAGGGGTTAGAATGCAGGTTTTCATATCCGCCTGGGTTGTTTACCTGATAAACTGATTAATCTTATATTTCTGGAACATGCTAGGGACCAAAAAAAATTTCAAGTCAAAAGACCCAAAATTGGATTTATATGAATATTTTTCTACGGCCATGGTCGTCGGGTGCAGCGTTTTTGTGTACTTGTTTACTATATAACTTAGTAAGGCTGCATGCTCAGTCTGAAATACCTAAAACAAGCATAGACTCTCTCTCTATCACTCTGGTGTGAAAACAGGCCTGTAACTTGACACCCTGAGCTGTGAGAGGGACAAAAGGTCAGGGATTACGCAAGAATTCTTTTGCGCATCCAGTTCATGCAGACACAGTCAAAGAACATATGGCATGCTGCATAGCGTTGGAATCGTCTGCTTATTGGCTAAACAGCTGTATAGGTCCCAGCCCAATTGCTATTGGAAGGAGTAATTGTCAGTCAAAGGCGGGTTCCCAAAAAATGAGGTCATGCCACCATTGGCTTCTCAGCCGTCTATCTCTGCCATACAAGCACCGATTGGCTCAAATGAGGGCTTATTTGATTCGTTAGGACCTGGGCTATAAATAGACTTTGAATTTTTGAATATCCCAATTAGAAGTTAGAGCGGCAAAACGAGATGATGGCGCACTTCTGTTTCCAGTTTTCAGAACACTAACGGAATATTTGCGGCGCGACCAGAGCGTTTTGGATTAAAAGGCTTACAGATTTCAATTCCTTGGACCTGTGTGGATTTTTTTGGATTATGTGTGTTGGAATATATTACCCCAGTGAAGAAAGAGACGCGTCTAAAGTTAAGGGAAAAACCGGTCTAGTGCCACCTAGGTCAGTTTTGTCCAAAAAATTTTTCTAATTGTATGAAGGCTGTGAATCATATTGTGCTTTGTGTGTGGGCTTAAAAAATTATTGAGAGTATAAACTTTACTAGGTAAATAGGTTTTTTCATGTTTTTGGAGGATTGGATGCTTTAAAGTTGAATTGAAGCTTGTTTCTGGGTCATCCCCTAGTGGTCACTTTGTCGACCCGTAAGAGGCTAGACTGGACTATTGTAACATGATACTAGGTGGTTGTCCTAGGACAAGAACGTATGATCATATAACCCCAATTTTATCATCTCTACACTGTCTACGTGTTAAGTTTAGAATTGATTACAAACCGTTGTTACTTGCATACAAGGCTCTTAATGGTTTAACTCCCATGTATCTACAGTAACTAGTCTTCTAACACGTTACAATCCTTCATGCTCTCTGAGAACACAAAAGTCAGGACTTCTGGTAGTTAGAATATCTAAGTCTACTAAAAGTGGTAGAGCGTTTTCTTATTTAGCTCCCAAACTTTGAAATAGTCTTCCTGATAGTGATCGGTGCTCAGACACACTTTCCCAGTTTAAATGTAGATTAAAAACTCATCTCTTTAGTCAGGCGTAAACATAATACATCCCATAATATTGTACACTACATAATATTGTGCATTATATCAGACTTGCACATTTTATGAACAGCAGATATGTTAATCCCTCTCCACTGCTTCTCTCTTTCTACCCATCCCGAGGCATCCAGAAATTGTACCAGCTCTGATTGTCTTCCGTGCGATGAAGATTTTGGACCTCCACTGAGATGAGGTCGACTCTGTGAGAATCCTGAGGCATCTAGAGATCTACGGGTGATACTGTAGAGGAGATGTGAACTCCATGTGATCTTTTGCATCAATACAACATTTGTTTGACTGTATATTTATAATCACACCCTACAGTGTCACCCATATGAGGATGGGTTCCCCTTTGAGTGTGGATCCTCTAAAGGTTTCTTCCTTTACCATCTAAGGGAGTTTTTCCTTGCCACTGCTGCCTGAGTCACCTCAGACTTGCTCATTAGGGATAACTATATATATATATATATATATATAATATTTATCTAGAATTTTGTACTCTATTAGTCTGTATATTATTCTTTATATTAACGTTTTGTTCTATGTTTATGTTCTGTAAAGCTGCTTTGAGACAATGTCAATTGTAAAAAAGCACTATACAAATTACTTGAATTGAAAACTTAACTGTGTATTAACCCATGCATGTATGTTGGCAAGGTCTATCCACAGTACAAGCAGATCTCATTTCCCTCTCCTGAAATAAAGCCTGTGTTATTCTGTGGCGTCTACTCTCTCTGAACCACTGTGTCAAAATAAGCATTCAGGAGGAAATTTCAACCAAAACCACACAATAAGAGTAAATGATGCCATTTCATCCATTCTGTGTATGTCATTATCTAGGTCTTAGCTTCAAGTAGTCATCAAGAAGTATTAACTTACAAGAAGTACAGTAAGTCAATCATACTGTAAATTATGTGATGGCCTAAGTGACATTACCTGGAGAAAATAAATGGGATCCTCGACATTTGAAAACTCCTCCATCTCAGCATTTCTCCTCTTCAGCTCTACAATCTCCTCCTCCAGTTGCTTCATGACTTCTTCAGCTTGGCTCACTGCAGCTTTCTCCTGAGCTCTGATCAGTGCTGTCACCTCAGAGCGTCTTCTCTCAAGTGTTTTGATCAGATCAGTAAATGTCTTCTCACTTTCCTGCACTGCCGTTTGAGCAGAGCGCTGTTAGGAGACCAAAAGAGCGTGAAGATGTTTCTTAATCAGATATTATCCTGGAAGCCCAGAATTGTGACTGTGATTAGGTTTCTGTACAAAGAGACTGATAAAGAAACGGCTTTTTCAGCATCCAGATGTTGTTGTTCCAGAAACTCACCTTGTGAGACTCCACAGCTTTTGTTAGCTGTTGAAGCTCTTTCTCTCTTTCCTGGATTCTCTTCTGGTATTTTCCCTGCACCACCAACAACTGCTTCTGTGCAGTAACAAGACTATATAAATATAATTCAGCAGTGTACAGACTGCAGGTGCATTCATCATAATTATTAAATAAACTCATTAACATTTAAAATAGTTATATAATCTAAATGTGCCTGTGCTCTGTGTTGAACAGTAGTATACATTCACTGAATTCCTGCATATAAACCCTGATAAAAAAAAATAAAAAAAAATCTTAATTTAAAAACCAGTTAAATTTTTGTGATTAATAATTTGCTTCTGCATAGACAGACACTCGAATGCATCAGAGTATGTTTCGTCTCACCAGTCTGAAGTCAACAACATTAAGATTAATATACACAGTAGACTAAACAGAAACATGCATTATGAGAAACAGCTCTATTTATTGTTGTCAAACCTGCAGAGGTGTGATGACCATTTATTCCAATGCTGGAAAAAATGCTGGAGCCCAGTTGGGATTATAGACATACTCTCACCTATGTTGCATATCCTTAAGTAATATATGTAATGGATTTTCAGAAATAAAGTTTAATGAATGAGCAGTTGTTTCAAATTAACCATTAAATAAAAAACTTGTTTACAACATACAAAAGAATATGAATGATTCCTATCTGCCCTTTTAATTCAACTGGCATACATTTTATAGCCTTTTCCCCTGAACTCACACAGAACATGGCTAACGTTGGCCATGCAAAAGATAATAATAAAAATTCATATTGATAAAAATGAAAACATAGAAATTTACTATCACAATCCCTGCAGTCAATCAGTGACTTCTTAAAGATGTCAAGCCTAGAGAAGTATTTATATTATAAAGGAGAGTTTATATATTTAAATGTACAGAGAAATATATCTAAATATGCAGTATGTCATTATTGTATGAAACAAAATAACCAAAAACACACACAATTTCACTGATGAGTTTATGGTGTCTTGACTTATTCTAGCTCAAAATGATTATGGCCTTTTCAAATGCTATTTTTATACTTGACTGCCTTCAAATTATTATTATTATTATTTTATTATTATTTTATTTTATTTTATTTTATTTTATTTTATTTTATTTTATTTTATTTTATTTTATTTTATAGTCTTAAATTGCCTCAATACAAACTTTTTATAAGCTTTTTAAATAACTATAATTATGTAATAGGACAAAACATTGTATATGTTTTCTTTCCAATAAAGTGTGCTACAGTTTCACAGTGAACACATTTAAGCTAAATGTTTAAAATATTGACTGACCCCAACACTGATGCTTCCCCGATTATTAATAGAAGAGAAATATAAGACACGGTTACCTGTTTCTCAGCTTGTCCTGCCGCAGCTGATACTGTATTATGTTTTTTATGTTTATCTATCATACACAACATGCAGATACAATGCCGGTCAGTGTGACAGTAAAACTCCAGCAGTTTGTCATGCTGAGAACAGATCTGATCTTGGAGTCTTCTGGAGGCTTCGACCAGCTTGTGCTTCTTAAAGGCAGGAGATTCATAGTGAGGCTGGAGATGAGTTTCACAGAAAGAGGCCAGACACACCAGGCAGGACTTGATGGCTTTGCATTTACTCTCAATACAGAAATCACACTCCACATCTTCAGGTCCAGCTGAACACTGAGCAGGACATGTAACTTGGAGTCCTGTCTTCCTCAGTATCTCCACTACATCAGCCAGCATGGTGTTTTTACTCACAACAGGTCTCTGAGTGAAGGTTTGTCTACACTGAGGACAGCTATAGACTCCCTGCTGATCCTCCTGATCCCAGCAGCCATTAATACAGAGCATACAGTAACTGTGTCCACACAAAAGAGTTACTGGATCCCTGAGTAGATCCAGACAGATTGGACAGCTGAAATGATCCTGAGCAACGAAAATATTCGCTTCTGCCATTTTACTGAAAACCAAACACTCTCAGTCAGTGACAGCAGCTCACACTTCCTGGTTCAGTTTGTAAAAGCCGTGTGGGAGACAGGTGTGTATAAAGAAAAGGGGGAAAAAATAAACAGGGACAGATTAGTTTCAGTTTTGTTTCCCTGAAAGTTGCCAGCTATGAGTGAGAGAAGTGGCATAATCTACATTTTAAAATAAATAAAAAATCTATAAACTCAGCCTGATTTCAAAACATTCTATTTTACTCTATACACTTCTGTATTAGACAACAATATAACAATATTAAAGTAACCCAACATATAAGGTTTTTGTAATCAGTGAAACAAGAACATTCTTAAAGAAAATGTGGTTTACCATATTCATTTTAGAAAATGGAGTATCCAAGTATCCAATCTAACATCTAATACCTGCAATCCAAACTTGAATAAACCTTGACTCAATATTTTCACACCCAGTGTGATAATCATAGATCTGGCAACCCAGAGAAGCAGCGACTTGGAAAAGTGGGAAGGAAAATAAGAGAGGTTAATAACGAGATTGTTTTTCAGATAGAAAAATATATTGGGAAGATTTTGAGATTCTAAATGCAAACCTTACATTTTATTAATGGAATTAATAACTATAAATAAATATATAAAACAATTCATAAAAACTCAACCTTACTCTCTAGCTTTGGCCTCCAGGCTTGATTAGAGTATGATGTGTATGTTTCTAAAAATCTTAGGAGGGACAGCTGGTTTTAATGTTTTATTTTGTGGAACTCAAAATTTTAAAAGCAATTTTTTTCTCATTATTTCAATTTTTATTGATTATTTCAAGTGGACAGAATTTTTAAAACAGAAACTTGGTGAAAAAAAATCATGTTTAACAATGTGATGGTATTCTTTTATTAATTTCTTCAATAATTCACGTTAGGGATGATTGTACAGTATATGTGTACTACGGATATTTGTTAAGTAGTATAGGTTTATATATATATATATATATATATATATATATATATATATATATATATATATATATATATATATATATATATATATATATATTAAGTTCTCTGTCTTAATGGATGACTGCATATGCTATTAACTGCAGGTTTGATCTCAATGGAGATGGAGCCATGAGATAAAGCTGGAGAGTGAAGCTCTTGGTTCACTGCTAATATTTAATTTTTGCATCTTTTTCTTTCCTTGTTTCCTTGTTTCCCATAAACCTAGACTGGGGGATGTATGTAAAATAACAGTGGAGTCAGAATAATGCATTAGTTCTGCAATTCTAGTTAAGTTTATTAAACATAGTAAAGTACATTTCAAAAACAAATGAGATGCCAATGCATTATATAACATTATCCGCAACCCTGTTTTTCTTGTATCTTGAGTTCTAGTTTATCCGAAGTGATATTAAACACAGTGAGCAGTTTCAGGCTGTAAAAGATAAAAGAAAAAATACAGGCAAAGAAAGAAAACAAACAGAAAAATACAGAACACTTTTTATTTACTCATTAGATTTTAACATGATTGGAACCTAAATGGTGTGAATATAAAAGTCATATTTCTCTACAAGATGTTTCATAGGTGTTTCTGTAAAATCTAATCACACTGAATACTTCAAGTAAAAACAGCATCAAAAATCAAAACATGTGTCAATGATAATTAGTAAAAGGAAAATGAGTTGGATTTTTTTTAATAGTTAAAGTTATAACAATAAAAATAGAACATTGAGAATCCTTATTTTCAAAATTGTATTAAAATGAAGTTTGAACAGTGTTAGCAATAAAGCATTGATGTAGACATGGGATATACACAGATGTGGGTATTTATTAGTTCAGAAATTCATCAGTTGTGTAATAAAGTACAGCTGAATTGCTGCTTTAAGCTGGAAATCTTTTTGATTTTATTTCCTGTTGACAGTAGCCTTCTGAATCATTATCACTATATTAGCATTAATTACATGTACATAGGGTAAATCAGGGTGTTTTATTAGAGGGCATGTGCTTGTGTCCAGGATCTTGCTTGAGTCATTATTTACACTTGGTTTAATATACAACAGCTCCATTATACATCATCCAAGTTGCTCAATCATGCACTAATCTTTATCACTACAAACAGCTGAAAATACAGATAAAGAAAGAAAACAAACAGAAAAATACATAACACCTTTTATTTACTCGTTAGATTTTAACATAATTGGAATCTAAAAGGTGTAAATATAAAAGTCCAATTTCTCCATAAGATGTTTCATAAGTGTTTCTGTAAAATCTAATCACACTGAATTCTTCTCCAAGTAAAAAAATGCATCAAAAATCAAAACATGCATCACTGATAATTAGTAAAAGGAAAATTAGTTGGTTAAATTTTGTTTTTAATAGTTAAAGGTATAACAATAAAAATAGAACATTGAGAATCATTATTTAGAAAATTGTATTAAAATGAAGTTTGAACAGCGTTAGCAATAAGGCATTGATACAGACATGGAATATACAGATGTGGGTATTTATTAGCTCAGAATTCCATCAGTTGTGTAATAAAGTACAAGCTGAATTGCTGCTTTGGGCTGGGAACCTTCTTGATTTATTTCCTGATGACTGTAGGCTTCTGAATCCTCTTTACTATAGTAGCATTAATTACATGTACAATTTATGTAAATCAGGCTGCGTTACTAGAGGGCTTGTGCTTGTGTCCAGGATCTTGCTTGAGGCATTATTTACACTTGGTTTCAGTATCACTACAAACAACTGACATGTTAGAGAGAACATTTATCAGAATTTTTCATACAACTGAGCAGCTGAGGGTTTGTCTAGTGGCAATTTGGCAGCACTGGACACCTTTCCAATCAGTAGTCCTACATTTTAACTAGTGAGCTACCACTGCTGATGACACCAGTGCACCAAGTTTGATCACCAGTAATAATGAATGGGTCTACATGGAGGAAGTGTAGAGAGCGTACCTGAACACACATCTCAGAGGATTTCAGATGATACAGCTATTGGAGAATGTACAACAATGCCTGTACTACCTCTTCACACCTCTTTCTTTATAGATTTTAAAGTAAGCATTTTAATTTCTCACCATTATGAAGGCTTTTTATTGTTTGTTTGTTTGTTTGTTTTTTAAAGATAGCATGGCTTATTTTTTTATATTAATTTAAGGTGTTTCAATCAGGTATAATCTATTTCAAAATCATCTTTTTTTTGGTGGCACAGTTGGACTTTTGATTTGTGATTTAGGCTGAATCCAGGGTAAAGAGACTGAGTGAATGTGGTGTGAACTTTGTGAAGAAGCTTAATCGAGTCAGAGACACTGTAGAAAGACAGAGTTCCTGCTTTGTAATCCACAAACACTCCTATTGTAGAGGATCTGGAGGTCATGGGGATTTTAGTTTTTTTTGCTTGATGTGTAAGAATAAGTAACCAGATGACTGGCACAGCAAACTCCAGGACTTATCATTACGTCCAAACACACATACATTACTGCTTCCATTCCTGCTGATGTCTTTATAGGACACTGATATATAAACCCCATTACCCCCACTCCACTCCACCTCCCAGTAACAGGGTCCAGACACACTCTCACACTGGGGATGGAGCACACACTCTCATTCACTCACACACTCACAGAGGGGATGGAGCTCATGCGGATTTTAGTTTCTTGGTTGTTATGTAAGAATGAGTAACAAGATGATTGGCACAGCAAACTCCAGGACTTATCATTACGTCCAAACGCACATTCATTACTGCTTCCCTTCCTGCTGATGTTTTTATAAGACACTGCTATTATTAGACTTCTGTCTAATATGATGTTAATTGTTTTAAAACAACAATGAATTACCAAATCAACTGTTATTTAGTCTACAGTTGCAATAGCCACATAATAATAATGAATTTTTTTACAATCATCAGAATCCACTATAAAACTATGAAACTGCTGCAAGTCCAAATAGGATCCACTTCAAAATAATGACTGCATGAGTTTCTGAGAACAGTGTATTTTAGTATAATTGGAGAACAATCATTTAAGAATGACAAAAATATATGCACTTTAAAAAGAGACCTGGGAAGGAATGCGTATAACTAAACAGTGCCACTTGCTCTTTTGTTCAGCAAGCATGGTTGCCAGGTCAAGAAAATGAACATCCATATATAGCAGATATTTATACTGCAAAATCAGTAAGTTTGTTTCCCTAACAACCATTTTTAACATTTGTGCTTGGGATAGTTGAAAAAATGTATGATCTTGGAGTGGGAATTTTGCTTCTTTTTTTGTGAGTTAATGTAAACATTAATGTAAAAATTAATGTTTATGTAAACATTGCAACATTTAAAACATCACGCTCGCTTGTGTTGAAAGGATCTCTTAATGAAGCTGATCAGTCTTCAAAAGAAGTATTCCAAAGTTGTGTGTGTGCGCACGTGTGTGTGTGCTTATGAAAGACACTTACAATCTAAAAACTCTCCTCTGCTTTGAGGGGGAATCACTCGAACTTTCTTCACTAGATAAACACAGTTACAAGCACACAGTTAATCACAAACTCACAAATGAACAAAAACAGCATTTTGTAAGGGAATTATTCAGTCAAAGGTGTAATTTGCTACAAATACACTCAATCGTACAGAATGTAGTTTTACATCCAAAGTAGAGGTGATATTTTTAATTCATCTCAGTGACTTGAATCTTTTGATTCCATTCAGTAAAGTTTAGATTCGTTCACTGACCCTTTCATTAAATGATATTACAGGCACAGTGTATGTACGTTTACATAAACTGAGCTGGAGAGAGAATAGCTAGGGCTTACCTTGACTTGACATCTTCTCAGTCCTCTCTTTGTAGTGGTTTTCTAGGTTATTTCTCAATTGAGACACAGATTTTATTAAATCTTCAAACGTATGGAGAGAATTCACTGTGATGGTGGGTAAGTCTGCATGTTGAAGAGGAGCTGAGATGGCCCGGAAGTTCTGCACAAAGACAGAAAAACAAAGAGAAACACATGCTTTGCATGTCATATATCATAGAATACTGCTTGTACACATTCAAATACAAGTAATAGTAGTTTTCGAATAAAACGTGTCAGTAGATCTTAGAACTTAGTAAACGTGGTCACATGCCGAAACTGAGAATTACAGTTAACAGGAATTTTGTATGATTGTGATTGTGGTAAAAATCTGTTTATGCATTAACCCTTGTGCAGACCTGGGGTCTATTTGACTCATCTGGAAAGTTTAATGTGTCATAACTTGGGTTTCCTTCCACATATTTGCCTGAAATTTACCAGGGTTGTTCCAAATTATGAACTTTGCAAGTAAAATTAATTTTGTCTATTTTCGTTGAACTATGTGTTCGTAAAATAAATACTGTCCTCCTCAAGTCATCCCGAGTTTGACTCGGTCACATTTAGTGGGGCAATACAGTAGGTCACACTTTTGCCCTTTTCAGTGGAATGAACATACTCACAGTCACAAAAATGCACGCATAAAATATCCACACACGCACCCAAAACACACAGTCACTAAATATTTCACACTTGTTATATGCATTTGTCCAGCTGGGGACAATATCTTCTCTTCTCTTCTTCTTCTACCAACAAGCTTTACACACACACACACACACACACACACACACACACACACACACACACACACACACACACACACACACACACACACATTGTGTTTTCATATTCAAATCATATTTGTTTCCTCTCTCTTATTAATGAATTTAGTTGCATCAGTCAGCTTTGACCTGGGGATGTTTGACATACACCAGCCAGTGGTTATCCAAAATACTATTTAATCATTTCTGCTTATTTTACTCAAAAACATGGCATAATTTCATGAGGTTTATGGTTTATAAATTAAATATAATAAAAAAAAAAAGCATAAGAGGTGTAAAGAAAGTTTTATTCATAATAAATTATGCCATGTTTTTGAGTGGTGTGTGTGTGTGTGTGTGTGTGTGTGTGTGTGTGTGTGTGTGTGTGTGTGTGTGTGTGTGTGTGTGTGTGTGTGTGTGTAGCCCGTTTTTGGGTGATCAGATGGCATCTGGTAGGCAAAATAGACATAAGTGTAAAATGTTGACAAATGTAAGCTGATCACACAGAATGGTGATCATTGTAGAATTTTTGATTTATAAGCATTTAAGTCAATTTGATTTTGAATTTAGTTTTGTTATTTACTGACATTAAGAATGGTTAAAATGGTTTCAAAACAATATACCAGCCTGTAATTGTGCATTAACTCAACATTTCTGTTGTTTTTTATTTTTACTAGAAAATGAGGCATTTTTGCATATTAATGAGGTTTATTATACCAAATATTACAAAACGTTTTGCTAAATATATGTTAATATGTTGTAAACAAGTTATACAAAAAGGGTGAAAAAAGGCTATCATATATACTTCATTTTGTATAAACAGTCAAAACAGACAAGGTCAACATGACTCAGCGCTCCTAATTTGCTTAGGATTTCTGCATGAGGGTTAAGATTGTTCCCCAGTGATCTGATGTTTCTCACTTGACAGATAGGGTCCTATCTCCAGCTTGATATAGGTCCAGGTCTATTGATACCAAGCCTATGTGGACTAGGGGTTATCCAAGCCCTCGAATTCACCCAATTAAACAGTAATGATAAACAGTAATGCAGCTGTCCCTCTAAGGCTCATGGTTGTTGATCATGGTTCAAGCCTTAGAGCAAGCCCCTTAACCCTTTTGCTAGGCAAAGAAAATACTTTTACTGTGTTGTAATGTAAATGTGGGGAAATAACAAAAACTGCATCTGCATTGAGGGCCTTGCTCAAGGGCCCAGCAGTGGTGGACTGCAACAGCAACACTTGGTGGACCTGGGATTTAAACTCATAACCTTCCAATCAGTGGTCCAATGCCTTAACCACTAGCCACCTGTAGTAGCTAATGACATGGTGTGTATTCAAAGATACATAAATTAAAGCTTAACTGTGTATTAACCCATATATGTATGCTGGCAAGGTCTAACCACAGTACAAGCAGATCTCATGTCCCTCTCCTGAAATTAAGCCTGTGTGATTCTGTGGCGTCTACTCTCTCTGAACCACTGTGTCAAAATAAGCATTCAGGAGGAAATTTCAACCAAAACCACGCAATGAGAGTAAATGATGCATTTTTCGTCCATTCTATGTATGTCATTATCTAGGTCTTAGCTTCAAGTAGTCATCAAGAAGTACAGTATTAACTTACAAGCAGTAAGTCAAACATACTGTACATTATGTGATGGCCTAAGTGACATTACCTGGAGAAAATAAATGGGATCCTCTACATTTGAAAACTCCTCCATCTCAGCATTTCTCCTCTTCAGCTCTACAATCTCCTCCTCCAGTTTCTTCATGACTTCTTTAGCTTGGCTCACTGCAGCTTTCTCCTGAGCTCTGATCAATGCTGCCACCTCAGAGCGTCTTCTCTCAAGAGTCTTGATCAGATCAGTAAATGTCTTCTCACTTTCCTGCACTGCCGTTTCAGCAGAGCGCTGTTAGGATACCAAAAGAGAGAGAAGATGTTTCTTAATCAGATATTCTCCTGAAAGCCCAGAATTGCGACTGTGATTACAGGTAGGTTTCTGTACAAGACTGATGAAGAAAGTGCTCTTGTAGCATCCAGATGTTGTTGTTCCAGAAACTCATCTTGTGAGACTCCACAGCTTTTGTTAGTTCTTGAAGCTCTTTCTCTCTTTCATGGATTCTCTGCTGGTATTTTCCCTGCAGAGCCAACAACTGCTTCTGTGCAGTAACAAGACATACTGTACGGTGCTGGTCATATAATTAGAATATCATCAAAAAGTTGATTTATTTCACTTATTCCATTCAAAAAGTGAAACTTGTATATTATATCCATTCATTACACACAGACTGATATATTTCACATGCACAGAATTCCTGTATAGCATATGAACCCTGATAAAAAAAATGTTCATTTCTTAATTTAAACTCCAGTTAAATTTTTTGTGATTAATCATTTGCATGCATAGACAGCATAGACAGACGCTCGAATGCATCCGAGTACGTTTTGTCTCACCAGTCTGAAGTCAACAACGACTAATAAAGATACACAGTAGACTAAACAGAAACATGTATTATGAGAAACAGCTCTATTTATTGTTGTCCATAGATATATACACACTAGATGTCGCACTGGGGTCCTAAAAATGTGTCAAAACTGCCGCCATCTTTGTACGGTGCTTCTTTCCCTCAAATGCATGGACGATGCCGGATGTCTGTGCTGCATATGGTTGTTCAAGTTAAACAAATCTAAAAACCAGACAGCAAGGGATTACATTTCACAAGTGAGAATGTGTTTTATGATATTGAATGTTAGGAAATTATATTTCTTGTTCTATTGGTTTGTTTTAGTCCTTGGTTAATGACCGCAGCTAATCCATGCTAGTTACCCATTAGTTTTTGACAGTTAGGAAAACAGACAATGTTTGTAGATTCCGAAGCTCTTAATAAGTACATTAAAAATTGGCCCATGCTTTTTTTGCTTAAAAGGTGAAGACCCAACTTTATGTATGTTTTGTAAGATTCCCTTATCTGTCAAACATATTTTATTAGATTGTCCTGGACTTAACACAAAAAGAATGCTCTTTTATCAAGTTACTTCATCATAATGACATTATGTCTGAAAAGGGTTTGGATTTTTTTTATCTTATGTTAATAAAAAATATATATAATATGACTTGCTGTTTATATTTGTTTTGTTTTTATTGTATTTATGATATTTGTGTTTTTGGTACCGTTAAAGTGATTCGCTTGGCTGAGCACTGCATCCGACGGGCCTCTAACATCAACTCAGCAGCCCATCAGTGCCCAGTGTCTCTATTAAACAGAGTCGTGAAAGCAGAAGTAGCCTCTGAGGAAATATTTGGTCTTCGTGATCATGTTGTTGAGCCTCAAGATGGTATAGACAACCATCGCTTTAGCTTAATTTCACTGGTTGTCTGTGCCTTTCATAAATTGAGACAACACCATGTCACAAAGATTCATACTCTGCCGCTGCAGAGCAAAAGTATCATGAAGAAACTCTGTAAGGTTGTGTTGTTGCAGGGATACTGAACTTTTTTTTTTTTAAGTAGTTAACTCAGATGACAGTTCTGGAAGGATGTCACGAGTTAGGTTGGCAGTTCAGCCTCAAAGTCAAACTTTGTGGGGGTTTTTTTTTGGTTTATGTGACTTTACTTATTTAATGTTGCAAACATATTACAGGAAAAGAATAAATAAAAGATTGAACAGTCTTTGGCACTGTCATATTATGTTCTTCTCAAATTTGTGATTTGCTTCCACCTGCATGTATAGTCACACCATTGTAGCAGTGTTGCATGCAGTAGGCTATAAGGTAAGTAGTGATTGTTCATTTGATGTTTACTCTAGTGGAGGAATGTAAGTAATAAACTTACACCTACTAGCACTATGCATTATATTGTGGAAAAAGTAGTTTATCTTAATATCAAAACCTTAAATTTTCTCTGGACTTAATGATAAATACATGTCTGACCTTTGGAATGACCAAAAAAAAAAAAAAAAACCAAACAAGAAAATGGAATTCGTGACGATTTATGGTGATTTTATTCCTTTGCCAACATTGACACTAATGCATTAAGAGGAGGAGGTCCCCTGTACCAAGATGGCGGCTCAGTTGACGCATTTGTTCCAACGTACTGCCGTATACAAGGCGACATATAGTGTATATATCTATGATTGTGGTCAAACATAAACCTGCAGACACCAGGGGCCTGTTTTAGAAAGCAGGTTAAGTGAAAACTCTGAGTATGTTAACCCTGAAATAAGGGAACCTCTGGGTTTCCTGTTTCAGAAAGGGAGGTTAAGTTAAGCCCGTTTCTGAAAGAGACGTAACTTAGAGTCACTTAACATAGTAACTTACTCTGTGGACCTAATCTGGTCGGGAGCAGGTTTTCTTCAGTAAACCCAGAGTTTTTCTGGGTTTTTCTAGTTTTCTAGTTATTCTGATGTCCTGCGTGTTGGAAGTTGTTTGCATAACTGCCTACGACAGACACACGCTTCTAAATATAGGTTCCTATGTCGCGAAACGGAAACCGGACTTTGAGTTCTTGAACGCTGGCGATTTGTTTACCAACACCGCATCGGAGCCCTTTGTCTGGGCCGCACGAACGCGACCAAGGAAACGCCGCCGGAAAAGTGGGAAGAGAGCCGGCATCCTTGTTAGACTCAGACGTCGTCCCCTCCGACCTCCTCTCCCAACTATTTTGCTGGCTAATGTTCAGTCACTAGACAACAATCTCTGTGAACTACGGGCATGTATCTCCTACCAACGAGAAACGAGGGACTGCTGCATTATTTGCCTCACAGAAACCTGGATGTCTGCGGAGGTTCCAGACTCAGCCATCGAGCTCACGGGGTTCTCCATGCACCACTCGGACAGGACGAAATAGCTCACAGGGAAAAGCAGAGGCGAGGTGTTTGTTTTTTTATCAACAACTCATGGTGTGATGAAAGGAACCTACACTCTATTAAATCCTTCTGCTCCCCTCATCTGGAATTTCTTATGCTTCTGTGTTGACCATTCTGGCTACCAAGGGAATTTACAGCGGTCATTATCACAGCTGTTTATATTCCTCCTCAAGCTAACACAGACCAGGCACTCAAGGAACTGTATGGGAATATAAGTGAGCAGGAAACTGGGCACCCAGGTGCAGCATTTATTGTAACAGGGGAATTTAACAAAGCCAACTTCAGAACAATAGCTCCAAAATATCTCCAAAACAACACCATCAACACGCGTGGTGACCGTGTACTGGACCACTGCTACTCTCCTTTCCGAGATGTCTACAAATCCCTCCCTCCCCCACCTTTCGGCAAATTGGATCACTCGTCCATTCTGCTCCTGCCTGCTTATAGGTAGAAACTGAAACGGGAAGCACCCGCCCTCAGGACAATCACGTGGACTGGGACATGTTCCGGGCAGTGTCTGATGACGACATAGAGGCGTACTCAGATTCTGTCACGTGTTTCATCAGGAAGTGTGTAGAAGATGTTGTGCCGACAAAAACAATCTGCGTCTACCCCAACCAAAAAACGTGGATTAATAGCAATGTTCGAACGGCCTTGTCAGCGCAGATGTCTGCTTTTAAATCTGGGAATCCTGACGATCGCAAACAAGCCAGCTACGATCTCAGGAAAACTATCAAAGCCATAAAAAGACAATATATAAACAAAGTTGAAGAACATTTCAACACCAACAACGCAAGAAGCATGTGGCAGGGCATCAACAACATCACAGACTTTAAAGGGAACAAACTAGCGACTGTGAACATTGCCGCCTCTCTACCGGATGAGCTAAATGACTTTTATGCTCGTTTCGAGGCTCACAACCCCACCCACACAGAGAGCGCTCCCGTGGCTGCTGCAGAAGATGTGCGTGCACTCTCCGTCTCCGTAGTGGATGTAACCCGATCCTTCCGAAGGGTAAACATCTGCAAGGCTGCGGTTTCTGATGGCATCCCAGGCTGTGTGCTCCGAGCATGCGCATCCCAATTGGCCGGTGTGTTCACAGACATTTTCAACCTCTCCCTGTGTCTGTCTGTGGTTCCATCATGTTTCAAAAAATCCACCATTGTGCCCATACCAAAGAAAAATAAAATCACATGCCTAAATAACTGGAGGCCAGTTGCTCTCACACCCATCTTCAGTAAGTGCTTTGAGAAACTCAGAGAATACATCTGCTCTGTACTGCCTGCCTCACTTGGTCCGCTACAGTTTGCATACCGCAGCAACCGTTCCACAGACGATGCTATCGCTTTCACCCTACACACTGCTCTCTTCCACCTGGAAAATAAGAACACCTATGTGAGAATGCTGTTTGTGGACTACAGCTCAGCATTTAACACAATAGTGCCTGCCACACTTGTTGCGAAGCTCCAGACTCTGGGACTAAACAGATCTCTGTGCAACTGGATTCTGGACTTCCTGATAGTCAGAAGTCAGGTGGTGAGAATGGGCAGCAATACTTCATCCCCGCTGATCCTCAACACCGGTGCTCCTCAGGGCTGTGTCTTCAGCCCACTTCTGTATTCCCTATATACACACGACTGTATGTACAGCCACACACAGCTCCAACGTCATTGTCAAATGCGCTGATGATACAACCGTGATAGGCCTGATCACCGACAACGATGAGACGGCCTACAGAGAAGAGGTGAGTACCCTGACTAAATGGTGTCAGGAGAACCACCTCTCACTAAACATTGACAAGACCAAGGAGCTGGTGGTAGATTTCAGGAGACAGAGCAGAGAACACAGACCCATCACCATCGACAAGACACCTGTGGAGCGGGTGAGCAGCTTTAAGTTTCTGGGTGTTAAAATAAGTGAGGATCTCACCTGGTAAACACACACTGACGCAGTTCTGAAGAAGGCACACCAACGCCTATTCTTCCTGAGACGGCTGAGGAAGTTTGGAATGAGCCCCAGCATCCTCAGAACATTCTACACCTGCACTATAGAGAGCATCCTGACGGGCTGCATCACTGCCTGGTTTGGAAACAGCACCGCTAGCAACCGTAATACCCTGAAAAGGGTTGTACGAACTGCCAGCCACATTGTTGGAGGTGAGCTTCCCTCCCTCCAGGACATCTACAACAGGCAGTGTATAAGAAAATCTTGGAGGATCACTAATGATCTCAGCCACCCGTCCCACAGACTGCTCTCTCTGCTCCCCTCAGGAAGACGTCTCCGCAGCATCCGATCCCGCAGTAGTCGACCCTGGGATAGCTTTTTCGTTCAGGCCATCAGACTAATTAACAGCCATAACTAACACAGCATACAGCATACTTCCACAATATGGTATGCTACACACTGCACTCAAACTTCAACAGTTCAACACTGGACTACACACACACACACACACACGCACACTGCATTCATACTGCATCTATACACACTGGACTATACACACACACTGCATTTAATTTAATATAACAATCTATCACAGGACATTTCTGTATCTGTACAGTCTGTTGCACCTTACATGTTACATGTATATATTGCATGTATATAATACTTATACTCATATATATTATTTATATTTATACTTATACATTATATATGTACACATATATAATTCATACTGTATATAATGGGTAGTGCATTGCAAATATGTCTAGTAGTACACTGTGTGTACTGACTATGTATGAGCACATTGCATCTTTTCCACATTTTCCGCATTTGCACATTTCAACTGGTACTAAGCATTTTGCACATTTTTAAACCTGTTTGTAAATTGTTCTAATTTCTGTTTCTTAACTACTGTATGTAAATGGTTCTGCAATTTCTGGAGCTCGCTCCCAAGAATTTCACTCACCATGGCACATGAGCTGTGGTGATGTGACAATAAAGGTGACTTGACTTGACTTGATTTTCATTCGGTCTACTCCCCTTTTTAAAGAGGAAGCGGCGTTTAAACACCTCATTCATTGCACACGTTTCAGTTACGCAGTTCGCAGCAAAGCAAATGTGGAATGTAGTAGCTCAGTGGTTAAGATGCTGGACTACTGATCAGAAGGTCATGGGTTCAACTCCCAGGTCTGCCAAGTTTTTGTGGACACACTTGCTCAGTTGTATAAATTGAAACAAAATACTGTATAAGTCACTCTGGGT
The DNA here is from genome assembly GCF_022655615.1 of Tachysurus fulvidraco. Classification (NCBI taxonomy): domain Eukaryota; kingdom Metazoa; phylum Chordata; class Actinopteri; order Siluriformes; family Bagridae; genus Tachysurus; species Tachysurus fulvidraco. The sequence continues at coordinate 44,804,465 of NC_062518.1, forward strand.
AAGGGGTCTGCTAAATGACGTAAATGTAAAATGAATGAAATAGCGTGTCCTTTTATGGACGATCCTGTTGATGAAGAGTCTGTATTAATTCTTGTGAGCCCAGAGTGGATTTTTGTCACATCCCTATGAATTTTTATTTGCGCGGTACTGTTTTTCTTTACAGTCAATAAGATCCATAATCTCATCCATCCTTACATCAGCCATCGCGGCTGTGCTCTTGCATCCGAGCAGATGCTTTGCATTGCCTTACATTTCTTTGCAAATGGTAGTTTTGTGTATAACTTTGGGGATGCAGAACATATTATTAAGGCTACTGTTTGCAGAGCGGTCAGGAAAGTGTGCCTCGCTCTTAAGCTCTTTCTGACAATTTTTATGTTGTTTCCTGATAAAATAAAATACTGTTCTTCCGGTTTCACCTCTGATTTTATAACAGTTGGGAAATGTCTCTAAAATAGTTCTTAATTACTAAATACAAATTACATCTTCAACCAGTCTAATTAGATTAATATAATAATTACTATCTCTAGAAAGTATTGGTCTACTTACTAATTTGGTCTATTTATTATTCATTACTTTCTAAATCCCAAATCAACCTTAACCACTTGAACAATAAGGAGAGAAAAGAAACTGCACTTCTAATGCTTTCACATGAACAATATACAATTGCATGAATTATCCTTGAATTGAACAAAGTGTGTAACTAGAAGGAGAAGTTTATGTTAAAAATATACCTTTTTTTAAATATATATATATATTAGGGGTGGCACGGTTCACAAAACCGACAATTCGGTTCGTATCATGGTTTTAGGGTCACGGTTTTCAGTTCTGTACGGTTCTTGTTGTTATTGTTTGTTTTAATATTCAACAATCCAGAAATTTCCTTCAGCATTTGATATATAGCTTATTAGCTTAATTATCCACAATTTAGGATACAATATTAACATTTTTGTAATGTAATCATACACTAACTGAATTTGACTTGACTTTAAGCACATTATTGGGACCATCTCTGAGTAAAAGCTACAGGTAGGTGAGATTTTGATACAGCAAGAGAGAAGACATCGATGATGACGTGCTTTTCATTTATTTGCCAAAAAAAAGGAGAATGTGTATTGTTATCTCTACAGGAACTTGTGCCTTTTTAGCACACAAAGACTGAAATTTATCAAACTACTTCAGTGTAGCTCTTACAAAAAAAAAAAAAAAAATTAAAGAAAAAGAGAGGAACTCTTACAAGCTCTGTCTTTTAAACAAGTCAAAATATTTTAAACATAAATATATAATATAATGCAATAACATAATATAATGAGGCTATAATCATAAAGTCAAGCATAAGTTTAACGTCTTAACACAACTGTCATATTAGAAGTGTTGCCATTAGCATACTGAATGCATTTTGCACAATGTTTGCACACAGTCGCAGTTCTATCTATTGTTTAATTTCCGTTGTCATAATAAGTAACATGAAATCCAAAATGTTCCCACACACCGGATTTCAACAACGAGGGCGCATCCGCCAACTCCAGACAGCCTTCATTATCTCCTCCACATGCCATTTCTGCAGCACCCCTTACTCAACGTTTACTGTCTACACAGACTTTTTTGTCTGACGCTGTTGCCATGGTGACTCGTTATATCTGCGTTCCATTGATAATGGCTTTTTATACAGTAGTTGCGTTGCTGTTCTATAACCAAAAACTCAGAGTTTCCCATCTCAGGGTTTGTCAACTCAGAGTTCAAGTTTAAACTCAGAGTTGGTTGAACCTCCTTTCTGAAACAGGCCCCAGGTGTGATGACCATTTGTTCCAAAATACGCTGGAGCCTGGTTGGGATTATGCACATACTCTCACCCACGTTGCATATCTTTAAGTGATATATGTAATGGATTTAAGAAATAAAGTTTAATGAATGAGCAGTTGTTGCAAATTAACCATGAAACAAAAAACTTTGTTTATAACATACAAAAGAATGTAAATGTTTCCTATCGACCCTCTTAATTCAACTGGCATACATTTTATAGCCTTTTCCCCTTACCTTACACGGAACATGGCTTACATTGGCCATGCAAAAAGATAAAAAATAAAAATTAACATCGAAAAAAAATTACTATCACAATCCCTGCAGTCAATCAGTGATTTCCTAAAGCTGTCAAGCCTAGAGAAGAATTTGTCATCTTAAAATAAGCATGTACTCTATTAAGAAAGATGTCTAGAAGCCGGATATCAAGTTCTCTGTCTTAATGGATGACTGCATATGCTATTAACTGCAGGTCTGATCTGGATGGAGATGAAGCCGTGAGATAAAAATGGAGAGTGAAGCTCTTGATTCACTGCTAATATTTAATGTTTGCATCTTTTTCTCTCCTTGTTTCCTTGTTTCCCCTACACCTAGTCTGGTGGAGGTATGTAAAATAACAGTACAGTCAGAATAATGCATTAGTTCTGCAATTCTAGTAAAGTTTATTAAACATAGTAAAGTACATTTCAACAACAAATGAGATGCCAATGCATTATATAACATTATCTGCAACCCTGTTTTTTTCTGTTAGTTTATATGACCTGATATTAAACAGCGTGAACAGTTTCAGGCAGTAAAAGACAATAATAATAAAAAAAATACAGATAAAGAAAACAAACAGAAAAATACAGAACACATTGGATTTACTCGTTAGATTTGAACATGATTGGAACCTAAATGGTGTGAAATTTCTCTATGTTGCATAGTCGTTTCTGTAAAATCTAGTCACACTGAATTCTTCTCCAAGTAAAAAAAGCATCAAAAATCAAAACATGTATCACTGATAATTATAGTAAAAGGAAAATAAGTTGGATTTTTTTTAAGAGTTAAAGTTATAACAATAAAATAGAACATTGAGAATCATGATTTTGAAAATTGTTTTAAAATGAAGTTTGAACAGCGTTAGCAATAAAGCATCAATACACTCATGGAATATACAGATGTGGGTATTTATTAGCTCAGAAATAAATCAATTGTGTAATAAAGTACAAGCTGAATTGCTGCTTTGGGCTGGGAACCTTCTTGATTATTTCCTGATGACTGTACGCTTCTGAATCCTCTTCACTATGGAAGCATTTATTACATGTACAATTAATGTAAAGCAGGCTGGGTTACCAGAGGGATGTGCTTGTGTGCAGGATCTTGCTTGAGTCATTATTTACACTTAATATACCACAGCCCCATTAAACATCATCCAAGTTTCTCAATCATGCACAAATCTTTATCACTACAAACAGCTGACATGTTAGAGAACAACTTCCATTTATTAGAGTTTTCATACAACTGAGCAGTTGTGTGTTTGTCTAGTGACATCTTGGAAGGCAGGGTATTTGAATTGAAACCCATTCAATCCTTAGTAAGATTTTAACCAGCAACCTACCACTGTTTATTACACCAGTGCACCAATTCTTATCACCAGTAATAATGAATGGGTCTACATGGAGGAAGTGTGAACCCTATAGGGAGTTTACCTTAACACACATCTCTGAGGATTTCAGATGATACTCATACGCTAGTGAAGTGAAGAATGTACAACAACGCCTGTACTACTACCTCTTCACACTGAAAAAAATCTCAAAAATTTGTACCACTGCATTTTAGTAATGCTTGTATTTTAGTATTCTGTTACAGGAACAGCACACTTCCCTTTTGAGGCAGAGGCACTAATGCTAAACAATGCATTACTGTAATGATGTTTCTGGCACTGCAGGATATTTATATCAAGCAAATCAAGGACAAAGTGAAGAAAACTACTTTACAGTAGTAGATTTGAACACTAGACTATACCTTTTAATTCTATTTTTACGAGCATAAAATGAGTTAATTGCATTTCAAGTTATTAATTTTTTAAAATAGAAATATAGACTTTAAACAAGACATCAGCTTTTAAATTTCTTTCCATTGTGAATGTGTTATTTTTAAAGGTAGCATGCAGCATGGCTTTCAATCAGGTATAATCTATTTCAAAATCATCTTTTTTGGTAGCACAGTTTTACTGTTGAATATGGATTTAGGCCAAATCCAGGGTAAAGATGCTGAGTGAATGTGGTGTGAACTTTGTGGAGGAGCTTCATCGTGTCAGAGATGCTGTAGAAAGACAGAGTTCCTGCTTTGTGATTCACAAACACCCCTATTGTAGAGGAGGTGGAGCTCATGGGGATTTTAGTGGGTATATTAGTTTTTTGCCTGTTGTGTAAGAATGAGTAACCAGATGACTGGCACAGCAAACTCCATGATGTATCATTATTTCCAAACACACATGCATTACTGCGTCCATTCCTGCTGATGTTATCATAAGACACTGCTATATGAACCCCATTACCCCCACTCCACTCAACCTCCCAGTAACAGGCTCCAGACACACTCTCTCTACACAACACCTTGGATTGACATACAAGACTGTCTGACACTTGATGTCTATAGTTCTGTTGACCATAACCATACATAGAATGTGATTGGACGCCTGTGTCAGTTACCATTCTGTTTGAATCAGACAGTTTAAGTTGTTCATTTGCTGTGTTTGGATCCAGTGTGAGCTGACAGGTATCTGAAGGAAAGAAATTTTTATAAAAGAAATATAGAAATATATATTATTATATATATAAAAATATTATCTTTTTAAAATATTTTATGCTTTTGTCCTTTTGTAAGTGTAACTGTCACCTACATATCTAGGTTGACAAGTTCCCCATATTATCAAATGATCATATCCTCTGAAAACGGTTGACTGCATCTTTTTGAACTGCAGCTTGTAGAATATCTGCAAGCTTGAGCTCACATATGCCCATGATTAGCTTTGAATATATATTAATATGAAAGCTACTAACTTTCTGCTTGAGATAATATTCCCCTCCCACCCTAAGAGCACGGTTAAGTTTGCTCTCTTGTCATCAGGATTCAAACTTGCAATGTCTGGATGTTAGGAAAATTAATTTCTGTTGTGTGACTTTGCCTGTTTGTATAGAAGAGATACTTACATTGTAGAAAGTCCTCTCTATTTTGGGGTGTCAGGATCACAATATTCTTCACTGGAAAAATAGTTAAACAGAATAATAGGTACAATCACAATAAGACAAATGAACACAGCATGCTTTTTTAATTAACTTTCCAGCAAAACACGTAATATACACAAATGCTTTCAATTAACAAGTACATTTAATCCATTCCTCAATTCATGATTTTTGCACTGTACTGTAGCTACAAGGATAATATAACTAATAAGCAAGCGCAGATTTTTTCTACACCATCCAAACCCTTTGGGTGCACAGTGAGGTCATTTGTGTCTGGCTTGTTAGCATTTTAATCACTCTGCATTCAAGGCTTCCTGGGTATTGTGTATTTATGAGCTGGGAGATAAAATTATGTCTGATGTGATCGTTTTTTGCTCAGAGCGAGATAGTGGTGACAAATACAGCAAGTAGAAGAACAAAGACTGTGCACTAGGTGTGTTTTGCCTTTTTTATGTTTATAATCAATTAATGAAGACAATATGAACTTAGTTAAATACAATATGTTGTAATTGTTGTAAGCACTGTTATATTTTGTTACCCTTTTTAGTCCTGCAATGATGTTTGCACCTTTTTTGTATTTATTTAAGAGCCTTTAAAGACATTCAAATAATTTGATTCACTTTATTTGTATAGCACTTTTAATAATTCACATTGTCTCAAAGCAACTTTACTTATATAGAAACAGACTTTTAAAACAACTTTAGAAAGTTTAAAGTTTAAAGTTTAGAAATAATATATCTCTAAATAAATTATCTCTAATGAGAAAGCCTAAGGTGAGCATTATAAGTATCTAAGCTTATTTATAATAGATTAGATAAATTGCAAAATATCACTGATTTTAAGCCCAACATTTCAGGAGGGTTCTCAACATTTTTCAGAAGAAATAGTAAACTAATGCAGTACACAATTTACTGTCTGATTTATGGATCTATGCACAAACACCAATATCTATGCTTTTAGTAGTTTGACACAAAAATAATAAATGTTGTGTAGGTTTTATTCATACAATGTGGCAATGGGAAAATCAGCCTTTTACAGTTATTTACCAGCTGGTGTTATATTTATTGCAATAATTACTGGCTCAAGCACAAATACTACTGGGATACTGTATTCTGTAGAAAATGTTTAAATGATTTTCATTGTGCTAATCTTATTTGGAGAGAATTTTATGTTAATAACTCTCTCTTACCTTCTCTTGATAACTTTTCAAGCTGCTCTTTGTAGCATGGCTCCAGATTCACTTTTAAGGGAGACAAAGAATCTACTGCATCTTTAAATGAGATTACAGCTGTGTTTGCAGGAGCGGGCACAAAAGCCTGAGACAACTGCAGAGACAAAAGATACAACTTAAATAGAAAAAACGTAAAATTTCTGCAAATTAACAGAGAACAACTTCACATTTTCTCTTTTAAAAAATTAACAGAGAAAAAACATTTAAAAATCATCTTATGATGTGTGACATTTAATGGCAGGAGATGCAAAACAACACAAACTCAGATATTGAATTTTTCTTTGTGTTGAAATTTGAATTTAATAGTTAAATCAGAGCATAGCTTTCTGAATACCTGAAAACTAAATTATTCAATCTGAATTTGTAAATATTTAACTGTGAACATTTTTCTATGTTATTTTAAAAATTAGAATATATGACACAAAGTATATCAACTATGTTAATTCTATTAATACAGATGTGTGGATTCTGACCTTATATATTGCAATACTGTGAATGATAATGTCTTTAATTTTAAATATTTAGAATTTAAAATTAAATTTAAAAATTAAAATACACAGTGGGGACAGTAAGCTAAGTTCAAGATTTAACCAAGAACCCTGTAGCTGTGAGACAGCAATGCAATTCTCTGCCCTACTGCTGTCACTGCTGTATTCTGTGATGTTACCTGCAGGAAATGGATGGGATCTTCTGTATGTAAAAGCTCCTTCATCTGAGCATCTCTCTTCTTCAACTCTGCAATCTCATGCTCAAGTTTTTTCATGATTTCTTCAGCTTGACTCACTGCAGCTTTCATCTTAGCTGTGATCTGTGCTATCACCTCAGAGCCTCTTATATGAATAGATTTGATCAGATCAGAAAAGATTCTCTCAGTTTCCTGAACTGCATTCTGTGCAACGTGCTTTTAAGCAACAGAAAGAATGAGAGAAAGAAATAGATATTACTTATTTTTCCTAGTTAATATCACTGAGATTATGAATAGATAACTAAATAAGCATGTGACTGATCCTGAAGCAGCTCTTCCAGCAGCCAAATTGCTGTTCTTCTTAAAATTCACCTTGTGAGACTCCACAATCTTTGTTAGCTCCTGAATCTCCTTCTCTCTCGCCTGGATTTTTTGCTGCAACTTCAACATCTGATTCTATAAATGAAGAACAGAATTTATATTGCTTTTAAAGTAACACATGCATTACACTTCGACTTTATAGTAAACACTACACTTATGTTATGAGCCAACATTTTATCAATATCATATCTTGAACTACTAAAGTTCTTTAGTTAGCCCTCTGAGTGAAACACTTAAAGGTTCTATGCAGAATTTTTTTCAAAGCATTTGGCAGACACCCTTATCCATTCTTATCTCATTTTATACAACTGAAAATGTGAGGAGTAAGGGCCTTGCTCAGGGGCACAGCAAGGGCAGCTTGATGGACCAGGGATTTGAACTTGCAACATTCTGCACAGTAGTCCAAAACTCTAGACTGTCTGAAAACTGAAAACTCCTAAAGATTTAATGTCATCTAAAGTAATCAATTCTTCCTTTATCTTCAGTCACTTTTCTATCCAAAGCCTAAATGAATAGGCATAATGTAGGTCTATACCCTGGGAAGGATGCCAGACTATTTTAGGCACCACACAAATTCATTCACACTGATGAAAATGGGAGGCAACTAGATGGGAGGAAGAATATGCACAAAAAGCCAAAATAGGCAACACCAAAATCCCAAGACTATACTGGAAATACTACAGTATACCACTTTACTACCCTAAAAACAATTCTATTCAAGCTTAATCTAGCATCACAAAAACTATAACTTTTCCTATTTATAATATTAGAGGGAAATTTTTTAAACTAGTTACCTGTTTCTCAGCTTTCCCTGTTGTAGCTGATACTGTATCATGTCCTTTATGTTCATCCATAGTACACAGCGTGCAGATACACTGCTGGTCAGTGCGACAGTAAACCTCCAGCAGTTTGTCATGCTGAGAGCAGATCTGATCCTGGATTCGTCTGGAGGCTTCGACCAGCTTGTGCTTCTTAAAGGCAGGAGATTTATAGTGAGGCTGGAGATGAGTTTCACAGAAAGAGGCCAGACACACCAGGCAGGACTTGATGGCTTTGGATTTTCTCCCAGTGCAGGAATCACACTCCACATCTTTAGGTCCAGCTAAACACTGAGCAGGACGTGTAGCTTGGAGTCCTGTCTTCTTCAGTGTCTCCACTACTTCAGCCAGCATGGTGTTTTTACTTACAACAGGTCTTGGAGTGAAGGTTTGTCTACACTGAGGACAGCTATAGACTCCCTGCTGATCCTCCTGATCCCAGCAGCCATTAATACAGACCATACAGAAACTGTGTCCGCATGAAAGAGATACTGGGTCCTTGACTAGATCCAGACAGACTGGACAGCTGAACTGATCTTGAAGTCCTAAAATATTCGCTTCTGCCATTTTACCCAGTCACTTACAACAGCTCACACTTCCTGGCTCAGTTAATAAAAGCCCTGTGAAACACAGCTGGGTCTGAATAAATGACTCACCTGATTTATATTGCACAAAATAAACACACAAAGGTTCTCAAAACAGGTAATGATAATAATCCTGCACATGAAGACGTAAAAACCCTCAAACGCAGATGAAACAGATCCACTTCCTGACTGAACAGGAACAGATTAGTTTAACTTTCATTTCTGCTGAAGTAAGAACTGAGTTGCCAGGTGTTTGTCACTGGGTTTGTATAAAATTAAAACTAAACCAGTAGTTACAAGAAAAACAGTCTATAAAAAAGCTTAAAATCTTAAACAATTCTTAAATATTAAATAGACACCGATATTAATCTCAAATTTGGCAGGTAAAGAAAAAACATCCTACAGCAGGTTGAGTTAAATGTTATGGCAACCCTGAAAGGGGAGGAGGGAAAGAGAGAACGAGACTAACACGATTATTTAAAAAAACATTATTCACTTCTGCTACATAATGTGCATATTTCTACAGTTATAATTCAAACGTTAATTCACTACATTTCACTCTCAGTCACACAGCCCATATTCCTACAGTGTCAGAGGCTTTAACGAGATGTACAGTATTGTTGTATCATATTGTTCTGCTCTCTGCTGAAATTAATTCATTCTCAAATCACAAGTATTTTAGTCTTTTACAGAAGAATAGCTATTAGTGACTGTGTACCAAATAATTAGAGTACAAGAGGAAGAACCTCTGACAGAAACTCAACCCCAAACAAAACAGTGAGGATACTTTAACTTTATCATATCTGATATTTTATATCACCGATGGTTTTAGTCTAACAATCAATAAGTCTAATGACCAACTAGTTAATAAGATAAAATAATATCCTAATAATATATTGCTAATAAATCTATAAAAACCTTCAAATGCTCGTAAATCACGGTTGATTTTTATTGTATATTTTTAGTAGAACATGTGAATCGAGATAAAAGAATTTTACAGCACTGCTGATTACAGATAAATCAAATCAAAGTTAAACAAAACAAAAATTCAAAACTGTCACTTAAATAAATAAAATTTACAATCTAAAAAAATAAGCTATAAGCAAACTTCTTTTTTATAATCTTGGTAAAAGACATTATTATTAAAAGCCTTTGGGTCAGAACAACACAAAGTACAACATAAAGTAAGTACATGTTGCTGAACCAGCTGCTTTAAATACTCATGGAAAGTTATTACAAGGACATCTAATAAAATTGGGGAATAAAATTATATATGCGTGGAGATGATGATAAAGATATTTATTTATAAAACACATCCATTATAGACATCTTTAATTCTAATTCAATCCTATAATTATTGCACTGATCATTCCATAACATGGGATAAGAAATTGGGATAAATTTGGTTATATGACAGAGAGATAGAGAGAGAGAGAGAGAGAGAGAGAGAGAGAGAGAGAGAGAGAGAGAGAGAGAGAGAGAGAGAGAGAGAAGAGATAATGTAGGCTGTGGAGTGCTATAGAGTGTCAGTATTTTTGGAATTCCATCATTTTCACACCTGAATGAAAGACATTGGAAAAGAGTAAAAAGGATAAGAGTAATAGTAAAAACTATTGTTAAACATAATCTCTATTAAAATTATAGGACAAGACCTGACATGAAAACCCAGAAAAGTAGCACTATGTTTCACTGTCTTGATTATCATCAGTTTTATTTAATAAACCAGTTAAAAAGAGAAAGTTTAGCAAAAACAAAAGCTCCAGTAGCACAAAGATTATTAGAAAGTATGTCATGTATGCTAAAGTTTGTTCAAGGGGCAAAATAGTGTAATTTCCCTAAACATATGGAGAGACAGAGAGATGCACTTACAACATGCACTTAGTTCATTCCACCACTTTGGCGCCAGAACAGAGAAGAGTTGCCTTTTCCTGTCATACGTGGTTTAGACCAGGGGTCGGCAAGCCACGGCTCCCGAGCTGCAAGTGGCTCTTTCATCTCTCTTCTGCGGCTCCCTGTAGATTTGGAAAATAAATATTTAATTTAAATTTATTTTATTTTAGTTAGTTAGTTTTTTTTTTTAAATGTGTAAAGTTCTCCGTTTAAATATAATAAAATAACAGAATTAATCCACAGTAATCCATTCCATCTATCCATTCCAACTTTTCCCTGCGGCAGACTGTTGAACTTCATGTATACCTTGAGTGACAGTTGTCTTGTCCAATGATCGGTACGTGTTCCAATCACAAACTATACCAACCTCTTTCGGGTTGTCTGAATTGTCGTTGTGTTAACGTGTTTTGCACTTCTCGGCCACGACCATAGATGTCTATACACTAGATGTCGCCTGGGGGTCCTAAAAATGCGTCAAAACCGCCGCCATCTTTGTACGGTGCTCCTTTACTTCAAATGCATGGACGATGCCGGACTTCTGTGCTGCGTTTGATTGTTCAAACGAAAGAAATCTAAAAACCAGACAGCAAGGGATTACATTACACAAGTCAGAATGTGTTTTATGGTACTGAATGGTAGGAAATTATATTTCTTGTTCCGTTGGTTTGTTTCAGCCCTTGGTTAACGACCGCAGCTAATCCATGCTAGTTACCCATTAGTTTTTGACAGTTAGGGAAATCGACAATGTTTGTAGATTCCGAAGCTCTTAATAAGGACGTTAAAAATTGGCCCATGCTTTTTTTGCTTAAAGGTGAAGACCCAACTTTATGTATGTTTTGTAAGATTCCCTTATCTGTCAAACATATTTTATTAGATTGTCCTGGACTTAACAGAAGCAGAATGCTCTTTTATCAACTTACTTCACTTAAGGACATATTTAATGACATTGATTTTTTTTTTGTTAATTAAAATAAAAAAAATTATATGACTTGCTGTTTATATTTTTGCTTTTATTGCATGTATATGATATTTGTATTATTGTAATTGAATTTTGCCATGAAAATAGCTTTTGAATGCTGACATGGTATTCCCAAGGGATAAACAGAGACGCCAGTCATGGACAAGTTGCAGGGACACTAAACACTTTTTTTTTTTAAATGGTTAATTCAGCTGACTGTCCTGGAAGGATGTCACCAGTTAGTTTGGCAGTGTAACACAAGTTCAGACTCAAAGTCAAACTTTTTTTTTTTTTTTTTTTTTTGGTTTATGTGACTTTTTATTATATACTTATTTAATCTGGAAAAAGTAGTGCAGGAAAGGAATAAATATAAGATTGAATGGTCTTTGGCACCTCAACTATCTAACTTTCACATTATGTTCCTCTTGAATTTGTGTATCATATTTAATAAACCAATACGATTTAAATATTTAAATGAACATGTATAGTCACACCATTGTAGCAGTGTTGCATGCAGTAGGCTATAAGGTAAGTAGTGATTGTTCATTTAAAGTTTACTCAAGTGGAAGAATGTAAGTAATAAACTTACACCTACTAGCACTATGCATTATATTGTGAAAAAGTAGATTATCTTAATATCAAAGCCTTAAATTTTCTCTGGACTTAATGATAAATACATATCTGACCTTTGGAACGAACCAAAAAAAAAAACTAGAATCGCATTCATGACGACTTATGGTGATTTTATTTCTTTGCCTACATTAACGCTAATGCATTAAGAGGAGGGGGTCCCCCGTACCAAGATGGCGGCTCAATTGACGCATTCGTTCCAATGTACTGCCCTATACAAGGCGACATCTAGTGTATATATCTATGGGCCACAAAGACAAGTGAGACAACCCGGAAAAGGTAGGTATCGTTTGTGAATGGAAACTCACCGATCATTGGACAAGACACCTGGCATTCAAGATATACAGGTGAATGTAATGTGTCTCTTCAGATGATCGGTAAGTTTCCATTCACAAATTATACTTACCTCTTCTGGGTTGTCTGACTTGTCGTTGTGGCCGAGAAGTGCAAAACACATTAACAAATCCGAAAAAACATTAAAAAAAAAAAAGAAAACAAATTGGGATTTGTTAATGTGTTTTCGTATTTGTTAATGTGTTTTGTACTTCTCGGCCACTGTATCATGATGATCTTGTAACATTGAAATAAACCGTGTTTATTTTATTTTTTTTGTCGCTCAAAATACAATACAATACATAACTGCCAACTTGCGAAATCCGGAACACAGAAGCAGACGCAGTTTTGGTTTGCTGCAGCCGGCAAGTTAAAATTTTGACGTCATGCAGGGCTGTCAAGTGTCACGCATTGAGAGTGACAGTCACACATTTCGGACTTTTCTCACGCTCTCCCGCCACCATCGTATTTCTCACTCAGAAAAACTTTTTGACTATTGCGGCGCGGTTGAAGATGTCACGCTTGCCTGTCTTCAAAACTTGAGAGCCCTGAATACAAACAGGACTCAATTAGACATTGAACATTTTATTTGAAAGTAACCTTCAACCCAGCATCTTTTTTCTTAAGGTTAGTTCAAACTGTTCAAAATATTTTTGTTTGCCTGCAGAAATAAAATTTCATTTACTCGGTAGCAGTTGATTGATTTCATAAATGCAAAACACTACAGTTTTTTCTATACTTTCCATAAAGAAAAAAAAAATCAATATATGCAGTGTTAGCTTCATTTTAGATGTCAAGGGTTTTGTGGCTCCCTGTGGGTTTTTTTTTTTTTTTTTGTGGGAAACGGGTCCAAATGGCTCTTTGAGTGTTTAAGGTTCCCGACCCCTGGTTTAGCCAGTCGAGCAATTCTATTAGATTGGAGGGTGCGGAGTGCAGTGTGAGAAGTGAGACGGCTGAGCTAGAACGATCCTGATCTACAGAAACACAGAAAATTCAGTTACGGATGTGACTGTCGCTCTGGGTGTGTTTATGAGACAGAGAGAGAGAGATTTCTTCAATGCTGCAAGGATAAGAGTCAGTCCACTACTCTTTTTTCAACAAGCCCAATTTTTTTGATGGTGTAATAGTGTTTTTTTGTTGTTGTTGTTTGTTTTTTTTGTTTTTTTTTTTGAGAAAGGATAAAGGAAGAGGTTTTAGGTTCCCCAAAGTACAATTAAACACAGCTACAGTTATTCTAGGTGTCCCAGTAGTGATCAAACTCTAGAAATGCCCCAGCAAGTAAAAAGTCAAAGAAAATACCCCCTCAACTTCCCGATTGAACTTCTTACCTTTAAACGTGTTCAATTGTATGTGAAAATTCTTGCTAGATAGCTAGATTATTACTATCAATCTGTCATCATTGATACTATCAATCAATCAGTATATCTTGATGTCCATAATTTTTTCCAGGTCTCAAGTCAAATTTCTGAAGTGAAAATTTCTGTCATTCCAACCTGCAAAATACCACTTACAAATGTCCCTTGTTGGTGGAGGGGGGGAAGGAGGAACCAGAGTTAGAAAAATCCAGACATCTCTCACTACAGAAAGACAGTAAAATACATGAATGGTTACAATCAAGGAGCAATGGGGTTATTTTTTTTCTCTTTAAAAATAGCTTGATATGATGTGTATGTAAATAATCAAACTCAAGAGGCACCAGGAATTTATGATCTGCAGTTTCACTGGCCTCATTTATGACATTTGTCACAAGCCCTTATCCAGAGCGACTTACATTTTATCTCACTGAGCAATTAAGGATCAAGCGGAGGCAGCTTGGTGGATCTGGGATTCAAACTCACAACCTTCTGATCAGTAGTGCAACACCTTGTGAATAGAAATGTTAGGAGTGGAGTAACTGCCATATCACATGTAACTGCCATACAACGTGCACCTGGTTATCCTTATGTGAAAATCTCATCCAATACAATAAAGAAACAAAGTGAAATTAATGCAGCAAAAAGAGAGAAACGAAATAAAATATAACAAAGACAGAAAGCAAGGAAAAGGGAGGCTGTGGAAAATAAACTAAAAGAAAAGGGTAAATTGTTGTATAACATAAAGAAATTGAATATATCTGATTAAAACTGTAAATGATATACAAGATATTAAGACAGAAAGTAACAGTGAAAGCTTAAAAGGAAATCACAAGGTTTTGTGTCAGCAGCAAAGTCAGCCGTGCAACCTAGGAGACTTCTCAGGATGTTTTGCAGAAGCATGAGATCATGAGAGAACTGACAGGATGCTGACAGAAGCAGAACCGTTATGAGATCATACTAATAAGTGGTATAAATAGGGTTTTAGGACCAGTTATCGGTGTGCAGTCACCTTGAGGCAAGCTCATTGTGTTATACTTTGTTATTGCTTATAGAGAGTGCATCAGGAGAACAAACGCAGGCTTACACTTGGAAAGTGTTTCTTGGTTTGTTTTATCTTTGCATTTTACCTATTTCTACTTATGCTAGAATTGTTTGATTATTTGAAGGAGCTTTTATTTGTAATTTTCTTTTCTTTTACTTTACATATATTACACACATATTTTTGTATTACACTACTTTTAATAAAAACAAGGCCTCACATTGTGAGGATCTTGAAAAGACAAAAAGGTCTAAGTCTGACTCCATCATCTAAAGATTTAATCAATAGAATAGGTAGAAGAACTTGAAGCAGAACCTTTGTTAGAAGACCGAGGGACTTTGAAGGATACCTGCGTTCAAGGTAAAAGCAACTTAATTGTCGATCTTGTGTTTTCAAAACTAACCCGTGCAAACTAGGACACATCATTTAGTGGGATTGTGGAAGGGTTTCCTATGCAATCCGAAAACAAGTGTCACTAGAGGACACGTATGTCAGTATAATAACTTCAACCTTCACCACTGAGCAACTATATACATAGTCTCTGTTGCCTGGCAGAGACTTTCTGTGAAGTGTCTTTCTACCACGATCACCCAGAATGTCCTACTGTTTGGTCTCTCCCACAGCCATGGGGCTACATTCTCTCATAGTTTTCTGATATTTCATAAATTAAAATGACAATATTCTGTAAAATCTTTAATTCAATTTAAATCCCCACAGAGGAAGTACCAGAGGACTGGAGCTCATTAGAACATCAAATACCCAACATTTTGAGGCATTTGTATTGTTTTCAGACCAGCACAGAGCTAAGTGATCTGCTTTACATGAAAGCTTGATTTAGCCATGGAGTTTAAAGTTTGCTAAAGTTTCTTGATTCTTTCCTGCTGTTTGTAGCTTTCGTACAAAGCTAAAGCAATAAGGTTCTGACTTATGAAAGGAATTGAATTTGATTCAGTGAAAAGTGTTTGAGAGTTTATCAAATATTGGTGGATTATTATTTTCATTTTCACCTGGCTAACAACCCCATTTCATTATGAATTATTCTGTTATTTCAAGAAAACATAACATCTTACCTGCACTTGATATCTTCTCAAAACCAGTATTACAGTATTCTTCTATTTTCATTCGCAGTTGAGACACAGACTTTACTACACCCTCAAAAGTTAGAAGAGGATTGATCGTGATGTTGGATGAGGCTGAAGGTCCAGTCAGGGTTGAGACAGACTGAAAACTCTATAATATGTAAAAAAGGAACAAGCAACAATATACTATTACAACTGAAAAAAGTACTTTATTGAATCCACAAACTTCTGAAATATTTTTTTTTTGTTAAATATTGGCTTAAGTCACACTGTTGTGTGATCCCGAGGAATTAAGAGTTTGTAACAGCTTCAGTTGTGTTCTGTGCCATGAAGTTTTTTGGACCTTCATTGAGATTAGGCCAACGCTGTGAGGATCCTGAGGCATCTAAAGATGTACCAGTTCCAGTTGGATTATGCTTCATGAAGTTTTCGGACATTCTAGGAGGAGATGTCAACTACATGTAGTCTGTGAGGACAACAACCTCCTAATCAATACACAATTGCCGGATTGAATATTTATATATCACACCCTCCAGTGTCACCCAAATTAGGATGAGGTTCACTTTTGAGTCTGGTTTCTCTCAATGTTTCTTCCACTTCTAACTAAGGGACTTTTTCCTCACCACAGTTGCCTCAGTCACATCATTTAAATATAAATATACACATTTAAATATAAGTCTAATATTAATCTGGAATTTTTGTCTTAGTTT
Organism: Tachysurus fulvidraco; assembly: GCF_022655615.1. Classification (NCBI taxonomy): domain Eukaryota; kingdom Metazoa; phylum Chordata; class Actinopteri; order Siluriformes; family Bagridae; genus Tachysurus; species Tachysurus fulvidraco. The sequence goes on from NC_062518.1 coordinate 44,821,185, forward strand.
AATCTTTGAATAATATTTAACTTTTTGTATTATGTTTTTTATGTTCTGTAAAGCTGCTTTGAGACGTCCGTTGTTAAAAGTGCTATAGAAATAAATTTGAACCCGAGAAGTTCGGATAAGCGGTAGAAAACGAATGAATGAATGAATGAATGAATGAATGAATGAATAGCACGTCACCAACAAACTGTTCTTGTGAGATGGTTTTCTCAGATTGCTCACAATTCTTTTCAGCATCCCACCTTTATTGATGTTTCTGCCTTACCTGTTATTGTCTCTGCCCTGACTTTCTACCTGTATTTGGATTACTGGACTATTTGCTGGATTTGATTTATGTACGGTTTTTGACTTTGCCTTGGACTTTTCTGTATTGGATTGTTGAATTATTTCTTTAGGTGTTTCTGTCTGCCATATGTACATATTACATTTCATCTTAGTCCTGCAATTGGGTCTGTCTTCCGGCCTTCATTTACAGCCATCTCTCGACAAAAAAGTGGAGAGAGTACAACAGAATTTAAATTTTATAGTAACATTCATTTCAAATATTTAAACATTTTGAGCAATTTCCTGATCATTTAACCTGACATATCTTGCCCCACCCCTTTTTTATTTGCCAAATCAAATTATATACTGAAAACCATGATGAAATAATGTCTTTTTGTTCACACTTTCATTTCATTTTCCTTTCTTTTTGTTCAAATTTCATTACCTTTTATTCAGCATCATGCAGCCACATTATCGTAACTGCTCATATAAATCATGTGAACACAGTGTTTTGACTGCCGACTAAACCTCATCAGATTGAAGATATGCATAGTTTGGCTCTGAATTAACAGACCTTAGTCAGTATCAAGAATGATATAACCTTTAAATTTAAGTTGTTACATATGAATATGCCAACTTGTATGTTTCTAGTTATCGACATATTAGAGATGAATTCCTAATATGAACATTGTCTTAGGTGAATTTTAGCAATGAAATACATTGTGAATTGTGAATTTGTATTGATTTGAATATACTGTACTGTTTTAAGACTGATGTTACCTGAAGGTACTGGATGGGATCTTCTGTGTTTTTAAGTTCCTCCATTTCAGAGTCTCTTCTCTTCAGCTCTGCAATCTCCTTCTCCAGTTGGTTCAAGACGTTTTCAGCTTGACTCACTGCAGCTTCCTCCTGAGCTCTGATCAGTGCTTTCACCTCAGAGCATCTTCGCTCAATGGCTTTTATAAGATCAGTAAAGATCCTCTCAGTTTCCTGAAATGCTGTTTGTGCAGAATGCTGTTAGGAGATACAGAGAGTTGTGAGGTTAAGGGGGAACACTGAGAAAGACATTGAATACATGAGTATTTTAATTCCCAACCTCCAACCAGTAAAGCCAAAGAAAATGTCCCCTCAACGTAAAATTCCAAATTGTGAACTTGGGGTAATCTGCTCAAGTAGTCACACTACATTAACAGCATCAACATTAATATGTTTGTATAATCAGCATACAAACATATTAACTTTTTAAATCTATCAACTACTAGGTAAGTGAAATGCGGTGCAAATGAACCTGAAACAGCTTTTTCAGCTCTAAACACACCTTGTGAGTCTCAACAGCCTCTTTCAGCTTCTGAAGCTCTTTCTCTTTATCCTGGATTCTCTGCTTGGACATTTCCTGTGTCTCCAACAACTGCTTCTACATAGAAACACAGCACATGATTTACCTTCAGTGTGATAAATGTATGTGTTAAAAACAAGAGAAACAGCACAATGACATTTTGATGGCATTTGATCAACGCAGTTTACTCAAGATAAACATATTTTTTAAAAAAGAATGTTTTAATAATAAAGGGTTTATATGTTATATATCTAGTTGTGGATAAAAGATATAAGATATTTTTACCTGTTTCTCAGCTAGTCCTGCTGCAGCTGATACTGTATCATGGTCTTTATGTTCATCCATAGTACACAACATGCAGATACACTGCTGGTCAGTGCGACAGTAAACCTCCAGCAGTTTGTCATGCTGAGAACAGATCTGATCCTGGAGTCGACTGGAGGCTTCGACCAGCTTGTGCTTCTTAAAGGCAGGAGATTTATAGTGAGGCTGGAGATGAGTTTCACAGAAAGAGGCCAGACACACCAGGCAGGACTTAATGGCTTTGGATTTACTCTCAGTGCAGAAATCACACTCCACGTCTTCAGGTCCAGCTGAACACTGAGCAGGACATGTAGCTTGGAGTCCTGTCTTCCTCAGTGTCTCCACTACTTCAGCCAGCATGGTGTTTTTACTCACAACAGGTCTCTGAGTGAAGGTTTGTCTACACTGAGGACAGCTATAGACTCCCTGCTGACCCTCCTGATCCCAGCAGCCATTAATACAGACCATACAGAAACTGTGTCCACATGAAAGAGCTACTGGATCCTTGACTAGATCCAGACAGATTGGACAGCTGAAATGATCCTGAGCAATGAAAATATTCGCTTCTGCCATTTTACTGAAAAACAAACACACCCAGTCACTTACAACAGCTCACACTTCCTGGTTCAGTGTATAAAAGCCCTGTGAAACACAGCTGGGTCTGAATAAATGACTCACCTGATTTATATTGCACAAAATAAAACACAAAGGTTCTCAAAACAGGTAATGATAATAATCCTGCACATGAAGATTTTAAAAACCCTCAAACGCAGATGAAACAGATCCACTTCCTGAAGCAAGAACTGAGTTGCCAGGTGTTTGTCACTGGGTTTGTATAAAATTAAAACCAAACCAGTAGTTACAAGAAAAACAGTCTATAAAAAAGCTTAAAATCTTAAACAATTCTTAAATATTAAATAGACACCGATACTAATCTCAAATTTGGCTTGTAAAACAAGAAAACATCCTCCAGCAGGTTGAGTTAAATGTTATGGCAACCCTGAAAGGGGAGGAGGGAAAGAGAGAACGAGACTAACAAGATTAATAATTAAAACTTTACTTCTACTACATAATGTGCATATTTCTATAGTTATAATTCACAAAAATAGATAATGAATAGAAATAATTCACACATTAATTCACTACATTACATCTCAGTCACACACCCCATATTCCTACAGTGTCAGAGGCTTTAACAAGATTACAGTATCGTTGTATCATATTGTTCTGCTCTCTGCTGATAAATTAATTCATTCTCAAATCACAAATATTTTAGTCTTTTATTGAAAAATAGCTATTGGTGACTGTGTACCAAATAATTAGAGTACAAGAAGAAGAACCTCTGACAGAAACTCAACCCCAAACAAAATAGTGAGGAGACTTGAACTTGCATCTGATATTTTATATCACCGATCGTCTTAGTCTTACAATCACTAAGTCTAATTTCCCACTATTTAATAAGATAAAATAATATCCTAATAATATACTATGATAATAAATTATATACTGTTATATTGCTACTAAATCTGTAAAAACCTTCAAAGGCTTGTAAATCACGGTTGATTTTTATTGTATATTTTTAGTAGAACATGTGAATCACGACAAAAGAATGCTGATTACAGATAACAAACAAATAATCAAAACAAAAATGCAAAACTGTTTGTCATATGAATACAACTTACAATCTAAAAAAAGCTAAATAAAGCAAATTTCATTTTTAGAATCCTGGTAAAAGACATTATTATTAAAAGCTTTTGGGTCAAAACAATACAAGTACATGAACAACACAAGTACATGTTGCTGAACCAGCTGCTTTAAATACTCATGGAAAGTTACTGTATTACAAGGACATCTAATAAAATTGGGGAATAAAATTGTGTAGACTGAGGAGCACTGTAGAGTGTCAGTGTTGTAGATCTTCTGCTTTCTCGCTTTAACCAGGTCCTGAATGAAAGGCATTGGAAAAGAGTAAAAAGGATAAGAGTAATAGTAAAAAATAGTGTTAAACATAATCTCTATTAAAATTATAGGACAAGATCTGACATGGAAACCCAGAAAAGTAGCACTATGTTTAACTGTCTTGATTATCATCAGTTTAATTTAATAACCGAGTTAAAAAGAGAAAGTTTTGCAAAAACAAAAGCTCCAGTAGCACAAAGATGTTCATGATTTGTTCAAGGGGCAAAATAGTGTAATTTCCCTAAACATATGGAGAGCCAGAGAGATGCAACATTGATTATTTGTTCTTCTTAATAATGACAAAATTGCATTTACATTTACAGCATTTGTCAGATGCCCTAGAGTGACGTACATACAGTAAATGCTTAAATCTCTATCATTGGATACATTAATGCTGGTTCACTAGGTTACATACTTAAGATACCATGAGTTTAAACATTGTTCAAAGTTACAATGGAAAAGTTTCAAAAGGTGTTTTTTTTTTTTCCAGGTGTTTCCTGAATAAGTAGGTCTTCACCCGCCGTTTAAAAATATCCAGTGACTCAGCTGTACGAACACCTAGGGCAGGGGTCGACAACCTACGGCTCCGGAGCCACAAGTGGCTCTTTCATTCATCTGATGTGGCTTCCTGTAGATTAGGAAAATAAATATTTAATTTAAATGTATTTTATTTTAGTTAGTTTAAAAAAAATTGTAATTCTAAATTCTAAGATTATAATGCTCTTGTAACATTAAAATAAACCGTGTTTAATTTCTTTGTCACTCAAAATATGCATCATAACTGCCAACTTGCGAAATCCGACACACAGAAGCAGACGCATTTTTGGTTTGCTGCAGACGGTAAGTTCAAATTTTGATGTCATGAATACGACTCAATTAGACATTGAACATTTTATTTGAAAGTAACCTTCAACCCAGTGTCTTTTTGGTTAAAGTTAGTTCAAACTGTTCAAATATTTTTTGTTTGCCTGCAGATTTAAAATTTCGTTTACTCGGTAGCAGTTGATTGATTTCATAAATGCAACACACTACAGTTTTTTTCTATACTTTCCATAAAGGTAAAAAACGATATATGCAGTGTTAGCTTCAACCTGAAGATGAGGGCTGAGCTAGAACAATCCTGATCTACAGAAACACAAAAATTTCAGTTACGGATATGACTGTCGCTCTGGGTGTGTTTATGAGACAGAGAGAGAGAGAGAGAGAGAGAGAGAGAGAGAGTGACTGAGAGAGAGAGAGAGAGAGAGAGAGAGAGAGAGAGAGAGAGAGTATGTACTTTCTTCAGTGCTGCAAGGATAAGAGTCATAGTCCACTAATCTTTTTTCAACAAGCCCAATTTTTTTTGACGGTGTAATAGTGGGTTTTTTGTTTTTTTTACTTATTTTTATTTATTTATTTATTTATTTATTTATTTATTTATTTATTTATTTATTTGGGGGGGTGTTTAAGGTGTGTTTTTAAAACAGAGAGAGAGAGAGAGAGAGAGAGAGAGAGAGAGAGAGAGAGAGAGAGAGAGAGAGACTTAAACATCCTTTATTTGCAAAAGTCATATATAGTAGAAATCAGAGTAAATAAATACACAATTAAATTAAATTATGAACTGAGTAAAACATGACTGATGATTAGATTATTACTGCTGCAAAGTAGAGTTCTTCTTCTGCAACCGACCACAGTGCATTCGGAGAGCAACACCACACTGCTTCAAACATATTCGTCATTCATGCTTTTGTGGAATTTAAAATCAATCAAAATTCTTGATTTAATCAATCTGTTGAAAATTCTCTTGGCATGATGATCAGTTTTTTGGACAGAATGGACAACCATGTGTAACATCAGTGTTTAAAATGGAAATAAAAGAGTTCACAAAGATAATACAATGTAAAATCATCCATTGGAGATCGGCAGCTTTTTTAGTTAACTGTGGTTTGTACAGTGTCTCTTCATCATTAAAACCAAGTACACTTCTCCATGGGGTGTCTACCTTCCCACTCAGTTTTTTCTTATATAAAACCTTAACACTGGCTCTGTAGAGCAGCTTCTCTGTAGAGCTGACACTGTCCATCTCCCCCTCACCCCATGACTCCAGGAGGGGACTTTAACTTTAACTACCTTCAAGGTCAGAAGCGATGTTCAGCAAGATGGGAAGATGGAGGATGTTTAGCAGAATCCAGTGTAGACTGTAAAAGAAGAAATCCACCAGCAGGGCCTAGATGTTTGCTAGGAGGGACGATGCGGCAAGGTTGTTGATGACCAGCATTCGCCCTCTGTAAGACATTTTTGGGATCAGCCACTTCCATCTGCTCTCTCTGCCCTTCACATTCTCTACAGTGCCTTCAGAGTTTTTACTTAAATATCTTATTCATACCAAGGTAGACACCCAAGTACTTAAAACCACCATCTTTTTTCCACACTAAACCTCCTGCAGACCTGCCAACCTTTACGCATTTTGTGTAGCAGATACACATTTAGACATCAAAGTACGCTGCTACGATTTGTCACTTCAAAATACACATTGTAAAACATTGATGCCTTTGAGTCCAACTGTCTGTGCATTTGCGCACCAGGCAGTGCGCCTATGGGTGTAACCGCATTGGGAAACAAACTGGGAAAATAATAATTCGACCAATCATAACGCCAGTTTAAAACTCTTCAACGCTACAAGCGGAGAGCCGTCAAAACGAATGTGGTTTTCATCTGTCTCTGTCCGTCTTCAGTTCTTCTTACAGTGACTGTTTTTTTTTACAAGTGAGGACTTAACGTTTCAAAGGTAAATGGCCAGAATTGTGAATTTCATCCATTTTAATAAGCCTGCCGAACCACAGGCGTCGTTAGACTCCTTTACTGGGGCATGTGCCCAAGTGTCCGGTGTTGTGCCTCAAGTTTAAGTTTTACGCACAGACCAAGTTTTACTTTATCTGCCAGTATTTATATAGGAAACGTAAGTCATGCCTGTAAACGCATTGCCGTCGTACTTTAACGGAAAAGACAAACTGGCGCGAGCACGCAGAAATCAATATCCGCGAGCGTCTGTATCCCTTTTATAGCACCGCAGTCATGCTATAACATGAAACTAATGTCATTTTTTAAATATCAATCGTATTCTGACTCGATTGTTACTGGCTCCTGTAGATCACATCTGATGGACATCAGATTGTTTTGTGAAAAGCAGGGAAATAGAAGCAGAAAGTAGAAATGATGAGGGAGGTATTATTATATGATCAGCCAGTCAAAACCATAGTGAAGTCTAGAGTCTTGCATTATTGCTGAGAAAATTAACACATGTATGTGTTATCGGATATGAAGTTACTGTTTAGTTCATTAGATCTGATTTATGGCAATACATAAAGAGTTGTTAAAATAGTATGCAGATATTATACACAAATGATCATGCACATAACATTATACTCTTTATTTTAGTAGCAGCCAAGTATTGTTATTGTTAGTGTGAAAATATCACACGTTTTGAGATTTTATTTATTTTGTTCTCTGATATGTGTTCAAAGGACATAGCAGTTTTCAGTTATTTATAAAGTTTAAAAGACCTTTTGAAAGCCCTTTGTTTTTTCTATTATTTATACGGTATTTTTATACAGTATGCTATTTGTTGATTTTTGTCATTTATAATGTCCCATGTATTTAAGTAATGTTTAAGAGACATGTTTTTGTTTTTATGTTGCCTTTTCAATAAAAGAGTTCTTCATGGTCTACTTGTATGTTGAATAACTAGATATGGTGGTGAGTGAGAACTATGTGCTAAGTAAAAAGTGTGATGAGTGAGCATGTGAACTTAACACTGACCAGCAAATGTGCCTGACCTCGCGCCGTGTCGCTGCAGTACTGTAAGTTGCTACTCAAAACTTTTTTCCAAGGTTGGCAGGTCTGCTCCTGGCAGTGTAGGTTGCACACCTCCCCACTCCCTAACTAAAATGGCTTTACTTTTTCCCCAGCTGACTTTTTAGATAAAAAAGAGAAGATAAAATCTGAAAGTCATTTAAAATACCACTTAAAACATTCACATCTGTCTGTGACAACCAGGTCATCTGCATATCTAGCATAAAACACACAACACATTCTATAAGTCATCATCTGGGTTTTTCCGATTCACTTATGTTATCAATTTCTTTACCCGAAAGACTTCCGCATCAATAAAAGCTCCTTCTCTTCTACAATGTTTAACATTGTGGATGAACTGTTTTCAGTCTGGGACATCTTCAATTACAACACTTTTTTGCTATTTTGAATATTTTTTTAAATCTTCAATGTCCTCAGCACTGTATGCAGCACATAGCTGTTCTTGTGAGCAGAAGGGGAAGACAGAATCTGACATACAGTCTTCACTGTCTGACTCACTTTGTTCTACTTTTGTTTCTTTCTTTACCTGCTTTTTCCCTTGTCCCTTACCTTGCATTTTCCTCTTAGTCTGTACTTTAAACATTGGCTCATGTTCTATCTCATCCTGTCCCCCTGTACTAGTGTAGTGGCTGTTGTTTCTGGGCAACGGTCCTGCACCTCTGTGCCTGGCTCTGCCAGCACAGGCAGCTCCAACGCTGAGCCAGACCTCACTGAGCTTTTTTTTTTTGCCAATCTTGTCCTTTCCTGGTCTAGTTTGAATGAGCTGGCCTTTTCCAGGTTGTGTTCCACCTCACTGGGCCTTTCCGAGACCTGTTCGGCCATACGGGGCCTCACCAGAACTGGTGCTGTACTGTAGCCTCAGGAGGAAGGACCCCAGCAGGATCAGCTACATCTTGCCCTGGTTGCTCAGAAACACTGGGGTCACTCTGTCTCTCAGGACACTCTGTCTCTCAGGACACTCTGTCTCTCCCTAACAATATGCCCTATATTGCCACATTTAAAACATTTAATATCAGCATCAGAAGAAACAAAGATACTGTAGTCAAAACCATCAACGTTGAATATGAAAACAGCATTTAGTTCTTCTACAACTTATTTAAAAACCATAAAAAACACTTCTAAAAGACACCAGGTGTTTAACTAGTGGAGACTTACAGCCAAGGGGGATTTTTTCACCCGTATAGAGTCAACCATTTACCAAGAGCTTCATCTGAAATAAAAGGAGGGATATTTGACAGAATAACCTTTTTCGCTGTAATACTTAGGGCAGAAACTAATCTAAGATTGTTATTAATCGTGATGTCTTTTTGAACTAGTTTAGTTGCTTTATTAATATCATTCACAAAAATCACAATTGCACTGTGCATGCGGGAGGCAGAGCCAACGATCTCATGTTCCACCACATTACTGACTGCTAAAACACATTCTTCAACACTCGCCACATACACCACCCTCACACTGTGCTGGCAAGTCAAACTAGTCACATAGCTTCTTATCCGGAGTCACCATACACATGTAATACTTATCAGCACACACACACACACACACACACACACACAGAGAGAGACACACACACACACGCTCAGTTCATTTACACAATACATGTAATAATTCTACAGTAGTGAAGAAATCCACTGGCACAGAAGTGGACAGAGCTATAGCAGAATTTCACCTGGCTTTGGGGCTAAGAGATTCCTAGTTCCATGTGGAAGTATATTGGGCTGAAAGAAATTTGGAGTCTGATATGCTTATTAAACATGTATCTCTTCTCTGAGAGTGACTAACATTGACTAATGATTCTTGATTCTTAGGCAATTATTTCTTGTGACAAAGAGTTATTCGATTTAAATGTAAAATTCTGAAGAAAAAAATAAGTTATGAAAATACATTTAAAAATATATATATATAAACTTCTTTGTAATATTGATTCCTGCCAATAGGATGAGGTTTAACGTGATGTACTGCCCTCTACTGGACACTCAAATGAAAAATCACAATTTTGTTTTAAAGAAATATGAAAAACGATTATTAGTACGTGTTTTTACGTATATTTTGGGTGTATTTCAATAGAATTAATAGCAGACTTTACGTCAACATGTAATTAGAAAATCTCGAATGTTTATTGAACCATATGTACCATCTCTTGAACTATATAACTAAATGTATGTACTGTACTACTGACCATCCCAGACATATGTGTTACCACAAATTAAAATCATAAAATTGTTATTTCCTCTATTTAGTTTATCTCTGACAAAACTTTTTATGTCTCCTCAATTAATAAAACTTTCAGTTTCATTCTGGAGGAGTTTCTACAATCACAGTCCCTTCACAGCATGAAAAAAAATGATGGAGTAGAGAAGAGACACTGGCTCTTATTTCTTATTAGTTAGGAGCAGGGGCGGTTTTAGGATTTTATCTTTAGGGGTTTTAGCCCTCAGTGAGAATTTAAAACAAGAAGAGATTTATATTATATATATTATATGACTACATAGTAAGCCAAAAGTTATGGTATTATTTAAAATGGCAAAACTGGACACCAAAATTTTATGCATGATGTAATGATGCCAGTCTTGAATCAAATCAGTTCATGTATGTGTGCATTCTCTACAAACAGTGTGTCCAATGAATGCAGTCATTAATAAAAAAAATATTCACAAGACAAAGACCAAATCAATAAATGTTATTTTTATTTAGTATTGAATGGATTGTTTGCATTAATATTTTGTTTGTGCTATCAACTCTGGTAATAAGAATAGTGAAATTTCACTGCTTTTGGTTGCCGTCTTTACGGCTTTCCGCCGATTATAGATACTTATAGATATAGAGCCTTCACCTCTGAATGCGCATTTCAAATAAAGCAGGCAGCTGATGATGCACTTTTGATAGGCAACAATGCAAAGTAAAAAAAAATCGCTCTTGGATAAAACTGATAAATAATTTTCTTTCTCAACGATGACATGTCCATTTTTTATTTTTGAAAGTAAAAATTATACTTATAGTTTTAGGGTGGCTGAGATCACAGAGCCACCCTAAAAAAGTCTAGAACCACCCCTGGTTAGGAGACCATATTTCCAGCAATTATTTAAAAATAACAGTAAAATAAACTCTATATAAAAACCTTCATTTAATTTTTCAATTTATGACTTGTGGAGTGTTTCATACTGTATGTGAGAGTCACTGATACACACTATGAGGAGAAATACAGCAAAAAGGCAGCAGTTTTATCGTTAGGTGACATCTGCATAGCAAATCACAGACGTGTCCAGGCCATGAATAAAATAATTATATGGGGTCTAAGTTTGGTGAAAAACAGTAGGTAATTTGGCCTGTAATTTTCTTAGAGGATGACGGCTAAGCATCTAATATGGACAGTATTAAAGTTATAGATGGGCAACTGTAAAATAGGATCTTATGTATATTTAATCCCGATTAGAAATAGGGATAGGAATAATTCCATGCTCCAACATGTTCCAGCTTGACAATGCCCCTGTACACAAAGCTCCATCAAGAAATAATTCACCAAGGTTGTAGTGGAAGAACTCAGGTGGCTTTTAGGTGGCTGGTGGATTTGCAGTGTTGGGCTACCAATTGGAAGGTTGTGAGTTCGATCCCAGGTACACCAAGCTGGGCCCCTGAGCAAGGCCCTTAACTCTCAGTTGTATAAAAATGAGATAATGTAAGTTGCTCCGGAAATATAGGTGTCTGCTAAATGCTGTAAATGCTGTAAATATCTTTTGGGATTTTGAGGAATGAGATGTTCTTCAAGCAAGTGCTGTTATCAGTTGTACACAGGGCTCTCAAGTGTCATGCATTGAGAGTGACAGTCACTTATTTCGTCAAGCTCTCCCACCACACATTGTATTTCTCACACAGAAAAACTTACTATTTGTCATATATTTAATATGCCGCAGCGCCCAAAATGTATCTGTCCGCACCGCTTTCTCTATGGGACCGGGAAGGAATCAAGCGCGTCTCCCCTGGAGCTCTTAGTCGAGTCTGACAGCCAATCAGAAAATAGCACTATTGTATCTAGGTAAGATTTAACGCAACAACCAATGAAAAAAAAAGCATATCCTGGAATTGTTCAGCATCATCCTTTTTCACCTGCAGAATAAACCATTGGAGCTGCGAGCAAGTCATGATCTCCTGTTGTAATGTTACAACAAATTCACAACTTGTTTGACACATGACATTGTGACTGCTGTTAGAGACGTTTCCCAGATAATCAGTATCAGTTTTTCATGAGTGTCTGCAACTTAGCCAACAGTTTTAGAGCCTGTTCACGGACAACACCTGCTCAGAACAAGTAGTCTAGGTCTAGTCTGGTTCTCAAACTGGGGGCCCTGAGATGGTGCCGGGGGGCCCCGGTTTTATGAAATTTTATAAAATAATGTATTGATCATGAATTAAATCTCCGAAAAATAAGTCTACTAACCACCAGCACTACATTTTATATGTTGTTTTGTTTAATTCAAATATTAAGTTTTGGAATGTTTTATGTCATAAATTTTCCTTTATATTTAAAACATGTCACTCTTGACTGTCTTCAAAACTTGGGAGCCCTGTGTACACAAATCCTAGGCCACACTGCTGTACTGTAAATCCACTACAACACTGGGTGCTACTTCAGTAACTTTACTGCTGACGTGAAGGGGTTAAGCATTCAAAACAAACTATCCTCACACGTCACGGATTTGCGCTGCTCTGATTGGCTGAGCGGCTGTACACAGACAGTCAGCTGTACGTCCACGTAACTCTGCTAATGCTAACGCTAACACTAACGCTAACGCTACGTTCCTCACTTCGACTGCCCTGTTGTAACCTTGTGCTACTTTTATACACCGTCTAAAGCAGAGCGCAATCACAGGACGCCGTGTTTCGGTTGTAACTTTTGTTACTCCAGACTTCCGGAAGCGCGCAACAATGTTGCCTCGCACTTTTGGTCGATAATGAAGAGGCTGAAAGCTGCACTGTTCTGTCTGAGCGTCGTGCTGCTGTGTTACTGGTGAGCAAAACTGTCTGATATAGAATGTGTCCTACTGTATATGATGTCAAGTTTTACAGCTTTAATGTAGAGGAGCTTTAAGGAAACTTCGAAAGAGGAACTACTTCTCTGTGACACCTGCTAGCACTAGAACTGGTGTTAGCAGGTGACCTACTGGTGTAAGACTATGTACTGTTTAATCCTTTATATTTACTATCTAATGTATTATATTTAAATATCATCATTCGGGATTGTAGCTTCAGGCACACGAACATGTGTGAGTTAAATGTTCAGCCAAAGTATCTTGTGTCTGTTTCACCTTTTAACTATATAATGTACACTGGCACAGAGCAGCTCTGAAGAAATGCAGAGATTTTCATCCCTAGTAAATAAGCAACAAGTTACAGAGGTGAGGAAAGGGGGGGAAAAGGGAAGAGACTCACAGCTGGGAAACATGTCAGCTGTGTCTTATTTTATACGTCATTACAGTATAGAGGTGTGGAAGAGTTTGTTTACATGGTGTTCGGTGTGATTGTGTTGGGGATTAGTGTCCTGGGATGAGAGATAGGATTCAGTTATTATCTCCAGAGTGAGATACACTGACATGAGGGATAATCAGAGTCAGAGAGAGAGAGAGAGAGAGAGAGAGAGAGAGAGAGAGAGAGAATTGCTGACTCATTTTATTTAAGAGTGAGCAGTGAATAAAATCTGATCTGATGTGTCATGGGGTTAATGGAAAATAACTGAAGTAAAGGCACTTGATTGTTTTATTTCTGACAAAATATCCTGAAGTGGTTTATTCCTCTTATACCTCAGCATCTTCTCTCTCATGAGAGCTTTTATGATTAATAATAAGAATAATAAAAGACATTTGCGATACGTTTGATCCATTATCGCTTACATGTAATGTTGTATAAAATCAGCGAGACAGGTTAGTTTCTGTTATCGCTTACGTTATAGCAAATATCAACGACAGGACGTGTACTCTCAGCAGACTCTTTCTTTTCCCCCCTCTCTTGGAATGAATACAAAAAAAAAGCTACAGCTTTGCGTCTGACTGGCACTGGAGACTCATTTCATAAATGTAAAAAAAAAAAAATGTTACAGAAGACCACCATATCAACGATAATGCTTTTAATTCCTTAATAAGCATCAAGCTGTGAATCAGCTGTACTATAGAAACAATAGCACTATTGATGGAAAGTTACTCAGCCCCATTTGACCAATCAGCACTGAGCATTTGTACAACATTAAGGCAAATATATAATATTGTGAATACTTGTGAAGTCTTTAGAATAGACTACATTTTTTTTCACTGATGATGAAACAAGAAAGTCGTTTGTACTGTAACAGTGGAGTTTAAAAGCTCACATCATGTCTAATGAGATCAGTATGTTTCTAATATTGTCAGTTATGGACACATCACTGAGCCTATGGATATGTCCTGAGTCCTGCTGAAAGCCAGCCATTATCTTATCTAAACCTCATTTATTGCAGACCTTTAAAGTCAGAAGGACACATCATGTATTTCCTCACTGCTGTATCATACATATTTATCCATGTGCTCATTTCCCATGTCCTGAAATATCCCACATGCTCCCTGACTAAATTTATTACCTACAGATGTTATGTTTAATGTACTAGGTTTAATATAACTGACCTGTGAGAATTTGTTTCTCTTTTGTTTCTGAACTTGAGAAGTAGTTTGAGACGATATGACGTGGTTTATAGCGCAGGCCGGCGTGACAAGCTCCCTGTGACATCGACATGGACTTCACACCTGTCTTACACAACCGCCTTAAAACAACTGTTTTTTCTTTGACAGATGCTGTGTTTGTCTGAGTGCAATGTAGGTTGTTTGCAGCTTCAGGATTTGACTGTGTTTGTGTGTGTGTGTGTGTGTGTGTGTTTGTGTGTGTGTGTGTGTGTGTGTGTGTGTGTGTGTGTGTGTGTGTGTGTGTGTGTGTGTGTGTGTTGGGGAGAGTCATTAAGACTGCCCATATGTGGCACATGTTGTCTCACCACACTGAAAGACACCAGATTAAAGTTATTGCAGTGAATATATGAAGTGTGGCGTGTTAAAGACATGGCGTATCTGATGAAGTTCTCTTCATTTGCATATATTATGCAAATAAGGAGCTCAAAATATTGTCACGGTGTCCTACAGTGTCTGTGTTACTGATCATATTTTTTTTTAAGTTCTGCAAACTTCATTGAAATCTACTAAACAACTGACATTTATTCAAGATATTGATATGTGTTTGTTCATTTATGTATTAGTATTTATTTATATATTAGTAATTTTTTTATTGTTTTAGCTATTCATTTAATTAATTAATGTATGAGGGTTTACACACACACACACACACACACACACACACACACACACATATATATATATATATATATATATATATATATATATATATTTGTTGGTTAGTGATTAGTGTTCATTCATTTTCTCTATTAATGTTTGTTCATGGATTCATGCATTTGGTGTTTGTTTATGGACTGGCAATTTTCCCCTCATTCAGGCATTAGTTCATGTTTATTTGTTTAGGGATTAGTATTTATTCATGAGCTAGTGTTTGCTGTATCTGGTTAAGTAGTTATTTCCTCATTCATTTGTTAGTATAAGTCTTTATTCATTTATGCATTGGTTTTTGTTTGTATAGGGATTAGTATTTTTGATTTATTCATGCATTGGTGTTTGTTTGCTCATTTATTTATACATTAGTCTTTGGTTATTTATATGTGCCTTCAAATATTACTCAATTATATAGGGATTAGTGCTCATCAGTTCATTTATGTCTATTTATTATCATCAGCCAATGTATAATATATATTGATATTTAAGATTTACTGTTGACTGAAAAAAAGGCTTCAGTGAAGTGTTGTGGAACTGAGAGCTATAGTTAACCGTGTTGATGGTTTACTGATTTGAAGTTCAGAAGCAGTGTGGTGTTCTCATTCAGTGTGAAACCTGTAATAATTTAATAATTTAGACAAATGTTTGTTACCCTGGTAGCTGTGCAGTTCACTAGTGGTTTTAAATCTGTGTCTCCCGCTGACAAGAGTGTGAGATATTGTACATGGATGTTTGCTTTTCATTCTTGCTGTAAAGCTGAAATAAACATTACGGCCTGTTTGCAGGAATCCTGTTCATCATGGCCTCTGCTCCGAGCCGAATCAGCTCGGCTCACAGAATCAGCCGCAGGCCCCATCGGACGTCCCCGATCAGCAGGACGAGTCTGAGGAGAACAGAGGAAACGACAAGGTACAGTCTTTTCCTAAAATAGTAGTGTTAATCATGTACAGCTTTTAGAAACCGCTTAAGGCCACCATTAATTGCAGGCTTCTCCTTCTGGTGTTAACATTGATCTGTATCTGGAAAGCAACTTTTTACACATTAAGACCTTTTCACATGGGAGACCATTGTCTTTTTGTTTCCCGTTGTCTTTCAATAACAGGGAGGTAAGTAAAGTCACCCAGGTGGAGCAGCAGGTGGTGCAAACTAATGCGGTCCTAAGAGACTTCCGCTTCTGTCTCTGAGCCAGAGATATCCTCAGCTGTAGCTGACATTACATATTTTACATCATTTCTATAGAAGCAGAAAATCCATTACTATTAATCTTTCCTGGGCATTTATTCATTAATTATGTAATTGGGTCTATAACATCTGTATGATGGTATGATGCACCAAATGCAGTCAGTGGTGTATGCACATGTGGTGTGATATGTATGTGAGTGTATTATGCTTTGCACTCACATACTCTCATGTTTAATGACATACTTGCTTTATAGTTAGTTTACGCATAACAAAATACATGTTATTCTTACTAAACACTTATTATACACATAATTACAGCTTTACATCTGACTGTCAGAAGCACTGACACTGGAGACTCCTTGCATTAATGAGAAATAATTTGCATCTTTCATTGCAGAAAACTTCACAGCAATATATTAGGTGGAGCTTCTACAATATCTGCCTATTCCTGAACAAAGCTAAATTTTTTGAGCGAAGGCCTGTACTTTCTTCTAGCTCTAGAAATTTTCCTTCCAAGCTCTTGACTGTTTAAAGACAACCAGAACATGACTATAATTGTTAGCATTTTGGCTAAAGTGGATTATTTACTGAGACAACGCATTTTCTGTTAGATACCAGGTCATTGGGCCATGTGATAATGCTCAAGACCTATTATACAGTACATCTTTCCAAGTTCTCCCACACCACCCCATTATAATGCTTGTACTGGTTTTCAGTAGCTTCCTGCATCTGATTTATAACACCGATGCTTGGCTACAAAGCCAAAAACA
The DNA here is from genome assembly GCF_022655615.1 of Tachysurus fulvidraco. NCBI lineage: Eukaryota > Metazoa > Chordata > Actinopteri > Siluriformes > Bagridae > Tachysurus > Tachysurus fulvidraco. The sequence continues at coordinate 44,838,203 of NC_062518.1, forward strand.
GACCAACACCCACCTATATTAAACCACTTCTCCATCATCGCTCAGGGTACAAAGATGGTTGATTGAGACTCCAAAGCATTTTTGTATGTCCCTCTGGATAAGGGAATCTGAGATAGTGAATAAGTATCTCACTGGAATGTTGTGCTTCTAATAATATGAGTCTGTTAGGATTTTTATCACATATTAGACTGACGGACATTGCGTACCATTTATATGTCTGCTGAAAGATTGTACAAAATACTATAAGGTTTTATTGAATGTCCTGTTTTGCTGATTGTGATCTTGACTTGGAAATCACCATTGATGCTGACATGGCATTTAGAAGAACTATAGATGGATGGATGGATGGATGGATGGATGGATGGATGGATGGATGGATGGATGGATCGGATAATTGGATGATCATTGCCATGTTGTGATAATGTTAGCTAACCCTGTGGTTGTTTAACAGGATCTGCTTCAGGATCCTCCTGCAGTTCACACAGTAGAACATCAGACACCGACAGATACACCAAATGAGCCACAGACTCAGGAAACCACACTGCAAGACAATATCCATAAGGTAGTCCTGTACTTTGCTCCGAACTGAAAGCCTCAATATTTTCTTCTGAAAATAACGTTTCATATCTCAGTTTTACTATGTCATTCAATCTTCTCTTAATCCTCTGCAGGAGTTTCAAGTGAACGAGGCCCCAGCAGAGACTGAGATACCTGAGGCTGATCCAGAGTCTTCCGTTCCCCCTGAGGATGATGCTGGTTCTCAGAACACACCCGTCTCCACCCTTCCTGCTGCTTCTATAACTGAAAGTCAGACTGCTCATGTCTCTGAGGATCTGTCATTCACTGCTACTGTCTCACCTGTACCAAGTGTATGCAGGTCAGAGGCTTGTAACTGTACCGCTTTAAACCTTTCTACGAAGTACACTAGACGGGTCTTAAAATCAGGAGCCCACACGGATTCACAAATTCAGATTGGTTTTCTAGATTGCAGAAGATTTATTGTAATATTTCCTGCTGACTTGTTGACTTATTTATCTTCAGTAAGCAGTAAGATAGGAACCTGACCCAAGGATCAGCTTCTGTATATATTTTAGCACATTTATTCAAATATCTGATGAGAAGAGAAACACTGGTGTTCTCCTTGGAGGAAAAAAATAAATTGTGGACCAATAAAACACTATCTGTCTGTTACAGTATATTGCCACTATACTATTAAACCAGCATTCAGGTGTTTTAAGACCATGGAGGAAGGACTAGAGGGTGGGGTTGTATTTTGTTTACAATTTGTTTATAATTTGAGTACAAATTTTGGAAGGACTAAAGGGTGGGGTTGTATTTTGTTTACAATTTGTTTACAATTTGAGTAAAAATGACATCATCTTTGTCCTCCTCACTTGTCCACATATATTCTTTTTGTTTAGAAGGGAAGCCCTTAGACATATTTAGACACAGCTTGTAGATTAGAAGTGTAATTAGGGTCATTTCTTTTTAAACTTTCTCTCATGTTCACTGGTGTTTTCTTTCTCTTCAGTGACGGTGATGACTCCTGCTCTTCCTCTCCTGTCAGTCCTGTCTCCCCCACCGCTGCCTGTGATGCAGGAGAAAACCCTTCATATGATGCAGACATCAACAGGTACAATGCCTTAAGTCAAGCACAACTCACTGTCCAGTTAGTAAGTTTTCCATGAGCTGAACAGCAGCAGGAAAAACTCTTCTTATGGAAAATATACTATTTACTCATCACACTGGGCCTCATTAATCAATCTTTTATTACAGCTGAGTGTTACTGAGCATTCTCTACATTTTCTAGTGATGTAGCTCAGCCACTGCAGCGCATCAGACAAGCACTAATAGTGTTTAAGTCATGTCAGAAAGCTCGTATTTATGAGTTGAATGTTCAATTATTTCAAAAAGTAGGGAAATGTAGGTTTCCTTTAAGCTCAGGGTTTCATGCAAACATGGTCAAAACCAGCATTTGATAGCATTGCTCAATTATGATCAAGACGAGAGTCAAGTAAAGAAGCTTTAAATGTCATTTCAGTTATAGATAGCTCATGTAGTATTTGGTGAAATGAAACAAATGTTCTCCAGGACCATGGTGCTACATAAAACAGCACAAACTTAAATAAAACCTAAACAGAGCTAAGGACTGAAATACTGTTTAACATTACTTTTCACTGAACTGAACTGACACTGTACTTTTACAATGGCTTCATAATTTGATTAAATACATTAAAATTAAAAACCTGCCTGATTTTTTCATTTAAAGTTTGCTTTATTCTAATATCGTATGTATAAGTTGCACATACTCAGGAACATCGGTTGTGAATGTTTTTCTGAACTTGTATTGATGTTTTTTTTAATAATTTATTGCAGAAATCCTCTCATGAATAATGAATACATTCATTCATAAAGAAGTCCTAAATATTGGAACATGTTTAAAATAAGTAGCTCACATTTTAATAATACATTTTATTTTATTTTGTTTAACTCGGCCCTTTTTACTTTTCTCCCCATGTCTTATAATCTGTATAGTCTTCCCCTGGTCTTGGATAACGGCAGCAGTCCTGAAACAGGAAAGAGTACGAAGGCAGGTTTAGGCCGAGCGAGTCAGGGAACCAATGCCTCCAGCATGCTGAAAGAACAGGTTAGTGTTGCGAGGAAGTCTATAAAGAAATTCAGAGGTTTGCCCCAAAGATGTTTCAATTGTATAAAAGCCACACTATGAAATCATCCCGGTTGCCTTTCTTTTAAACATTTGTAGCAACCAGCCCCTGTTATTCATTTGAAATTATAGGTTAAAGCAGAATAATAATAAAACACTGTTTTTCCAAGTTAAATTTTAACTTTGAATCCATCACCCCAAGCAAAGCGTGGTTTCTAATGTCATTCAGTGCGACTTGGATAAACAAGTCTTCTTTATTGCAATATTCAACAGAATGTTCCAGTATCGACAGAAACAGATCCAGCTCTTCCCAGCAAAGATCCAGAAGACATTCCTACATTTGACGAGTGGAAAAAGATAATGATGGAGGTAGAGAATGAAAAAAGTAAGACTTGATCTTATCGTGAATTTGCCTTCATTTGCCTTCATTTGCCTTTGTGTCTTCATTACTGTAGTGTTCGTTACTAAGAACGCTGTTGTTTTGCGTGTTCTCTCAACTCCACCAGGTCAGACCACACACACGTCCTGTAACGGGGGCTCTAATGCTGTGAAGAAAGTGCAGAAAACCACCAACTATGCCTCCGTGGAATGTGGCGCTAAGATCCTGGCTTCTAATCCTGAAGCAAAGGTACAGAACCAGCTTAGGGTATTTGCATGAGTGTTATTTTGCTCTGAAGGGAAATGAAAAAAAATGACTCCAAGGTTCATGACTGTGCTTCTGCATCTCGCATGATGCATGTGTGGAGATTTTGAACCATTACAAGCTTACAACAATCAAGAAGAAACCATTGTACTGCCAGTTAGAACTAACAGATTGGAAGATCTGTTGTTAATGTTAACACTTCTCAAAGCAGCTACACACAGATTAAAGAGGTAAAATATGTTACCATTAAAACACATCACCAGAGCATACTATCATCCCTGGCAGCACTGACACTGGAGACTCCTTCCATGAGCACTATTAAGATCAATTTGCCTTTCAGCTGGCACAAATTTCCACAGACGTGAAGCTTCCATAGTGCACGCTCTTATCTCATTTCTGCATTTTGGACTATCTATAACCAGGATGATGCTTATTGGCATGTTTGTTCTTTTTAATTAGAGCACGTCTGCCATCCTGATGGAGAATGTTGATGTTTACATGTTGAACCCCTGCAGCAATAAGATCTGGTAAGCCAAGCCCAGCATTCACTGTATGTGCTGCTCATGAAGAGAATTGTGTAGAAGTATTAGGGCCACGTTCATGTGATTATGACACTTTAACGTATCCCTCACACAGATTTCTTCCTGTTTTCTTTTTTCTCCATCACACCTCTTCTTCATCCAACAATCACATCCACCCTTTCTTCAAGCTCACCCATTGTGTTCCTCTGTGTGCACCTCCAGGTTTGTCATTGAGTTGTGTCAGCCCATTCAGGTGAAGCAGCTGGACATTGCCAATTTTGAGCTCTTCTCCTCGACCCCCAAAGACTTTCTAGTCTCAATCAGTGACAGGTCAGAACAAGAGAACATTTGGTTTGTTAGATATGTGTGACATGTTTGCCTAGTTCATGTAAGACTCTGTTAGCCTCTGACCTTTGAGGACTTTTTTTGTCATAAATGTCAGCAGACATTAATAATTTTCCATATTTTTCATTTTTCTGATCTAGAAATGTAATAGCTACAAGAAACATAAATGTCATTCATATTAAATTTCCCTGCTTTTAGCATTTGTAAATTGTTCTGGCTCCTTTCCATTAAATGCTGTTTTTGCCCCCATATTGTTCATCATTATACCACAGCACCACTTCATGTTTGATTTTGATTGGCCAGTTGGTGTTAAATTAATCATCTAAAATGTAGAGGATTTGCCAATTGTGCAGCTGCACATTTCAGAAACATATTAAATCACTCATTCTAAAACTTGACGGTTTCTGCACAATCAACATACACAGCAATTATTCCAGATTAAATGGACATTTTCATGAGGAGATTAATAGATAACATTTATGAATGGAGTCTCCAGTCTACCAGCAAAGATGTCCACAGAATAAGAGGAGGTTAAACTTTGTAGGGGTAATGAGACACGTTTAGTGTATTTTTCTTTCGAGAGCCAAAGAAGTCTGGAAACCTGAAACAAAATTACATCACCAAATATGAGCTTTTTCTGTTTAAGTGTAGAATTTTGGTAAACATTGGATTATGCTAATAGGACCGGTAAATGGTGATGCTGGGTGTAAGATTTTACAGGGAAAAGAGAAAATTTAAAGGCACTGAAACTAAATTTAATGTTATATTTCTGATAAGGCTAACTGTATAATATTATGGGATACTGTATGTTTGTTTAGAGATCCACACCTTTCCCCTTTTGGTTAATTCTGATTTTTCATCCAATTGCACATTAACAACACAAATCTATTGTGCAAATAAACTGTTTTGTCTACAGATATCCAACCAACAAATGGTCCAAGCTTGGGACCTTTCATGCCAGGGAGGAGCGCACGGTCCAGAGTTTTCCACTGGATGAGCATTTATATGCTAAATATGTCAAGGTATGGGAGAAAAGTCTACTTGTTTTTTGTTAACACTCATCTGTGTGCTTGATTTAGATCCTGTTTCAGTCCTGCAAGTCTACATAGAAATGACTATGAATGAATCAATCGCGAATAAATTCACAAACAAATGTGTTTTGTGAAGCGCTTAAAGGAACGGTTGTTATCACCGACTGTTTCTTTAGTATGCAGTAAGCAATTTTGCTGCTGCTGCTCACCATTATTTTCTTTTTTTCTGTTTTTTTTCTTTTCTTGTGACTCGTTAGTGATTCAAAGGTTTTAATGTCTTTATCTCTAAAACCTTCAGAACTATAAATAATTCAGAATTATGAAGTATAAGCAAACTATATTCTCAACTGTCTCTGTCTTTTTCCTCTTCATCATTGTTTTCTCTTCTGCGTCAGATGTTCACCAAGTACGTTAAGGTTAGCTCCTTCTTCTTCTCAGCTGTGCTTGAATGACTGGGTGAAGAAATGAATAGTGCTCAGTACTACAGTGTCAGTCAACCGTGGAATTATTGATTGCACCACCTCTTTAGATTCGAGCTAGAAGTGTCTAGCAGGGGATTGTGTGCAGAATTTATTTTCCACATGAGCTGCTTTACAGTAGCTGTGCAGCTCAGTGGTGTGGGTCAATTCATTTTCAACAGTTAAACTTCTATGCTATTGAGAACCTTTGTGAATACAAATTGAATCATGTTCACTAATATTGTAGTACACGTAAAATGCCAGCACTAAGGGGCTTAAGTACACCTCCATAGTCCAAGCAAATATCTCAGTACTACCATGTTCTGTCTTAGAGTGTTGTTGGGATGTATGGGAGTGTTTGTGTTTAAACATAACCCAGCTAATTTATTCATGTTCTAGGCAAGGTTAAAGTGTGTGCCTGTTTCAATTAACTGCAACTAACAAACCTGAATGAAAACACTTGCTCTCATTTGCTTTGTGTCACATATAACACGAATCACATATAATGGTGTCTGGTTAAGTTCATGCACTAAGTGGTGAATAGTATTTATTTCCATTTCTCTACTCCAATGTCTTCTGTTGATTATTCGAGTCTGGTGATCAGGATTCTAACAGTCTTGTTGCAATCCACATCTATCACTGTGCCTGAGGGGAAACTGAATTCCCACCAACTAATCTTGAAACCAGCTATATTATTATTGTCCTTATTTAGTCATGTGAAAGACCTATTCCTGCTAGAATGTGCTATAATGCTTTTTTGTTGTTGTTGTTGTTGTCACATTTCCATACGACTATAGGTGGAGCTGTTGTCGCACTTTGGGTCTGAGCATTTCTGTCCTCTCAGCCTGCTGAGGTATAACAAAGAGCCTTTCTCAAAATGTATAGATAGATTGATGGATATCACTTACCATGAAGTGTTAAAGTCCTGACCTGTCAGTGTTTTGTGTGTTAAGGGTTTTCGGCACAAGCATGATGGAGGAGTACGAATTGAATTCTGAGCCTTCTGAGAGACTCAACTTGGATGAGGACGATGGTGAGAATCTGCTTTAGTAGAAGTCATGGGCCCATTTATGTCAATATCTTTCCTCTGTTTTATTTAAAAGTAAAGCTATACTGCAAATTTCATGCTTTTCTAAATCCTGCAGATTATCCTCCAGGATATGTTCCATCAGATGACAAATCTTCAAAGAATCTGATTGGGTCTGCCAAGGGTGAGTTCCAATGTAGTATTTCATTTATTCATTCGTTTATTCATTCATCTTCATTACACACTTCATCCTGGTCAGGGTCTTTGGTGAACACTGGGTATGAGGTGGGAATCCACCATTAATGTGATGACATCCCACACACATTAGCACCTGGGGCAATTTTATTGTAACAAACTCACCTAAGAGCATATTTTTGGGAGGTCGGGGTAATACCTACATGGATGAGGGGAACTCGGATATTAACCAAAATTTTCGATCAATCCAGAGACCCCTGAATTGAGAGGCAGCAAATCTACCTTTTTTTAAAAAACAAGGGGTTTAGCAGAACACCTAATATTTAATCTACAATTAGATTAACAGACATGATGTACAGCTGAGTTCAACCACCAAAGTATATTTAGTATGAACCCTCTTGATACAACCACATATTTACTACAGCTGTTTGCAATGTATTCATTTACAGATGCTATTCTTAACATGGTGAACAACATTGCTGCTAATGTGTTGGGTGGAAATCCAGAAGATGGAGCTCAGAGTGAAGGTAAATCTATACACACAATCCTTTAGCTACAAACGTTTCAACGATGATGTATGCCAGGGGAATTTTGGTGTTATCTGAAAAGGTGTGCTTTTATCTGATGTGGCAGCAGGTTTTTATTCAAGTGACATGACATATGGCTAAGTACGGTGACCCATACTCAGAATTTGTTCTCTGCATTTGACCCATCCAAAGTGCGCACACACACAGCAGTGAACACACACCCGGATCAGTGGGCAGCCATTTATGCTGCGGCAACCGGGGAGCAGTTGGGGGGGGTTTGGTGCCTTGCTCAAGGGCACCTTAGTCGTGGCCGGCCCGAGACTCAAACCCACAACCTCAGGATTACGAGTCAGACTCTCTAACTATTAGGCCAGGACTTGCCCACAAATGATTTGCCCACAAATAATTATCCAAACAAGCCAAATAATAGTACAAGTACAATGAAATTAGATTTGCATCTCACATCTGTTTTCACAAAGGGGTGTGTGTGTCTGTGTGTGTGTGTGTCTGTGTGTCTGTGTGTGGTGGTGGTGGTGGTGGGGATTTGGTAGTCATTTGGTTTTGGTTTAATTTCTACATTTTGTATAATAGGCAACTATACCTCCTTACCTTTAAATTTGACCGAGACACCAGGAACTCCAGATCAGACAGTCTCCCTGACCTCATCCAAGATTATGTAAGTAATGTGATTAAAATGTTTTATAATTCACAGACCATTCCAGTTACCAGTGAAAACACTGGACACAACATATTTGTAACCAATATTTGTACACAACAACTGGACACAACATTTGTAACCAATACTACAGTAATACCCAAAGTTGGAATGTTTGCTTATGACAACAAAGGATCAGGTAGAGTTAGTAGTGTGCAAGAGTTGGTCTCATACTCTTCATTTTTTGCAAGGTTTAGTTGTTGTTGTCTTGAGTTTTACATGAACCTTTCCTTTATTTCCCTTATCTTACATAATTCAGAATGGACAGTTTGGAAACGGACCAGCATGAGGTCACTGCGACCCCCTCGGTGACAGAAGGTATAGACACCGGTCCGATCGTCCCCACCACATCTCTCTCAGAGACTGCAACGCTTTCAGCTACAGAGCCTGTCGGGACAACACCAGTCAAAGAAGAACAGATTGTTACTTTGCTAGCTGAGGATTTGGAGGAGTCAGACAAGTCTGCCAACACTATACCAGAACAGGCAGAGATTGAGAGAGAGAAATCTCCACAGAATCAGCAGTATTCAGGAGTAAAGGAGGTTGTGAATTTCAGGGAGCACACTCCTGACTCCTGTTCTTGGGTTGTTTCGCTTAAAGAATACCTCCTGCAGAGATGCAGTGCCCTTCCAGTTCATCAGGGGAAAAAATGTAAAAAGAAATCTAAAGAATCACATTCTCAACCCAACACTTCCCACAAAATGGAAACCTCAGTCCCAGTAATAATCTCATCATCCCTGATGCAAGAGCTCCACACCGCGACTGTGGAGACGACAACTCCAGTGGAAGGTTCTGTTGTGGTTGTTCCAGCTTTTTCTGAGAGTGTACCTGAGAACAGACCTGAGGCTGGATCTGTGGATCTTGCACCAAGTCTTATTTCAGCTTTGGTGACGCTTGCATACCCTGACACATTTGCCTCTAGAGCCACTCATGTTGTGGATTTTTTGGACCCTTTGGATGTCGAGAGTTCTTATTTGACACCGAACGGGAAGAGGAGAGATAAAGCAGAGAAAGGAAAAAACACTCCCATTCTCACCTGCAACCTGGAACTGACCTCCACAGATTTAACTACTGTTAGTGATGAGGTGGCTCATGTCCAGATGTCTGTATCTACAGTAGAGAAATCTACCACTGAAGAGAACAATTTGACTCCAAGTATGATGACCAGCACTATAGAGCATGCAACATTAACCCCTCTATCAACCTCCACTGATCAGTCCTTTGTCCACCCAACCATAAGCAAGAGTCCAACTCCTGCCATAACACTAGCAGCTGTCTCTGTAACAGAACCCTTAGAGGAGGTTTCAGTTCTAGCAGAACGTAAACGTGAAGAGCTGGTAGAAGAAGTTTCCCTCGGAGACCAGAGTGGTAACATTCAAACAGGACAATATAGTAATGGCCAGCCATCTTCCAATGACTTCTATGCTGAAATCCCAAGTTCCACCGAGGCACCAATGCATGGCTCCAACCAGAAGGAGTCAGTCTTCATGAGGTTGAACAACCGGATCAAAGCCCTGGAGGTGAACATGTCGCTCAGCGGCCGTTACCTGGAGCAACTGAGTCAGCGGTAACTAATGCTCTTGCTGATAATTCTTACAGTGAAAAAAGAAACTCTTATTATTTCTCATTAGATATTTTTGCCCAAGCTCTAGTCATGGAAAGCAATATATTTGATCAAGGAAATTCAATCTACAGATGTGTTCTTCCATATTGATTTTATTCCTACTTGCTTGTTTCTTTTGGTTCATGCTTTGTCTTTTAACAGATATCGAAAGCAGATGGAGGAGATGCAGAAGGCTTTCAACAAAACCATCATTAAACTCCAGAACACTTCAAGAATGGCTGAAGACCAGGTCAGGAACTTCATCTACCTGCTCATTAGCTCTATAATATATCTAATGGAGGTCGTTATTTATGCAATAAAATAATATAGAAAATGTTATATTTATTTAGAGATTTATATACGGTATAACGGTATAACCTCATTCAAGATTCATCCAATCACCGTTTTAATCCATTGTCCATATTACGCTTTTAAGTATGCAATGGTGGTGACACAAGAGGCCCTTCTGTAAATACAAAATTAACTCAATTACAAGTTTGCATTCATTAATAGTACACCACAATCAGTGCCAGAGATATAACAGTCGTTCATATAAAGTCAAAACATTGCGGTAAAAATACTCACAATGGCAATAGAAACAACTGTTTCCCATCAAGAGGCCTTTCACTGAAGCCAGCACAAACCCTGGTAAACCCAGACTCAGGTGGAAGCCATTTTCTTCTCCTCTACTAGTCTACCCCCTTATATACATTCAACATCTTCAAGGTTGCCCCCTATATGTAAGGAATAGAACAACTAGTAGCAGGCTAGACCTGTTACAACGGGTGGAGTCATGAATTTAAACACCAAAGTTGATTATTTTCCTATTACCACATGCCCCAAATATGACAGCAGTTAATTAATTTGAATACCAAATGCAGAGGGTATGATATCAACTGATGAAACTTATGATTACATTTGAGGTTGAGCTGAATGAAATGTTGAACTTTGTGGTTTTCATCAGAAACTGCCTAATGCTCAGCTATATTAAAGTTTTGACCCGGAAGCCAAGACATGATCTTATTCTGATCTTATTCTTTTCTTTTCTCCTGTAGGATCAGAAACAGACCGAGTCTATACAGGTGCTGCAGAGGCAGCTGCAGAACGTGACTCAGCTTGTTCTCAAACTGTCACTGCAAGTGAGCCAGCTACAGAGAGAGGTAACGACCTACAACCTTCCAAAGACTACTGTAGATTTTTATGTGTTTAAACACGATAAGATAAATTAATGTTGATCAGTAAAGAGTTGCTGTGTGAATTCTGCTCGTTTGTGCAGGTCTCTGACAGACACAGCTACCTGCTGCTCTCTGTGATCCTGGGCTTGCTCATCTGCACCGTCATCTGCGTTAATTACTGCCGCATGTCTGCTGGGAATCTCTCGACAGAACCAGACCCATCCGTACCAAACTCGCACAGCTCCTGCTGCCCTGACAGGTGATCCCCGACACTCACACAAACTAAATAAAAAGTGTTATTTGAGCTGGCTTTGATCTCATTCAGACATCCTGTTGATTTTCAGAGATTCCCCTGGTTATGAGTATGTAAACCCAAAAAGAAGAGCATCATATCCATTTTCACAGTCATCCCTGCACATCACTACTACTGAAGGTAGAATTGCCATACACTTTCAAGCAAGATTGTGTCACCAATGGCAAAAGGGTTCAACTGCAATTATGTGTCTACAGGACATAGGCATAGACTTGCTGACTTCTTGTCAAGATTTGTTGGAAGGGGATAATGAAAACTACTTTACATTGTAACTGACAAGTGTCGTTTCTTCAGTGGTGTCACATGAAAAGATATAATGAAATATTTATAAAATATTTACGAAAGGGGCGTACTCGCTTCTGTGAGACATGGTATATAAACAATTAATATTAGTCAGTCTGTAATAAAGCAAATAAATAGTTAAGTCGCTCGACACATTAAAATACAAAAAACATTTTTGAATATTCACTTCAATAATAGAGTATTGGCTAATAAAAAGAACCAAACTAAAATTGTATTCATTGTTGTGAGGGCTCACTTTGATTGGTAAATCAATCAATAATGTGCTTAGATGGGCTAGAAGTAAGAGGTTGGTTAGGAAGCAAAGCACAGGCACATGGGCCACATTGGAAACAACAATCCACAATGAGGATTTTTTTTAAGAAACCAATGACATTTTATTGGTCATTCCTTTATTTTACATTCTTGTCAGTAATAGTTTGTTTTCTTTACAGGTCCAAGTGAAGCATATAACGTAGAAACTCGTAGGAATTCAACCGGGACTAAAAAGGTATTTAGGTGTTTTTTTGTGTTCTTTATATTTATTACTTATATTCTGTGTACTGTTTTCAGTGAGGTTATAACTTTTCAGTGAATAAACACTTTGTCTCTCCTACCAGAAAAAGCGTTGCAAAATGAAATCCGGCAGAAAGCCCGAGACGATAACTCCAACATTATCAGTCCCCAATGGAGGACTGCAGTGTAACCAGCACTGTCCTCACAGTCAGGACTTAAAGCTGGCTTCTTATATACCTGGCCCTCCTCCCTTTTCCTTTAGAGACTCTCCATCAGAGGGCAGCTCTGAAGACTCCTCCCAGTCAGACGAGCCTTCGTTCTGCGGTATCACCTCCTGCAGCCACCTCTGTGATCCTCTGCCTGCTCCAAAGAGCCGCTCAAAAAAGAGGAACCGCTTAAAAAAGAAGAGCACGGTACTAGAGCAGCTTCTTCAGCCTGTGGAGTGTAACGGCCCTCCTGTCGCGTCTAAATTCACCCTTCATGGCTTAATCACAGGCTCCACAGAGCTGAACATGAACAGGCCAGGAGTCCCACTGCTTCCGAGAAAGAACAGTTTTGACTGACAATGTTAATGATGCTGATATCTATAGCCCCTGCTGATTGGTAGCTACTACGTAAGCTACACTGGTGGCTTTAACTCCTGTGGTAATAGGATTTTTTTGTGGGTACAGGAAACATGCTCACAGGGTTGTGGACACTGGGACAATCATCGACCATCATCTGCTTAACAGAGAGGAATCAGCTGGAGTCAAAATCACGACTACAACCTGATATAATATGTCCTAATACGCTGCTGTTTTTATAGGGAAAAATCATTTGCACAGTTTTTAAATTGGTAAGGCTTGCTTATGCTTTACATAGTTTTATAGAATTTAAGTTTAAAATTAATTGTGACTCAAAATCAGGTTTTTTTATTAATTGCAGAATGCTGTTTTTATATTAAAATAAATCAGAAACTTTTATAGTCTGACAGTGTTTTTTAATTGGTAGACTACATACTTGGTATTAGGTATTAAACACACTTGAAAACAGGAGCACAAGCTTGCACCACAAAAAAAATGATAAATAGTGCAAAAATTTGGATCTATCCAAATCCATGACACACTGAACAGAGTTTTTAACCCCAATCATGCTGTAATATTAACATCATATTAAACAGCACTGGAGACACTTGAACTACAAGTGAACTGACTACTGACTACCTACATTTTCACTTCTCACTAAAATAATTACAGAACAAATGCAGCATTGTTCACCAGAATATTTGAATTATTTCTACAATGTAAACCAACAAGAAAACTACTACGTGATGAAAGAAAAAAGAATCATATTTTACTATTGAAATGAAAGTAATTGCTCTTTAAAATCATTAGATCAATAGACTTGTTTGTCAGCTCTCTAGCATGCTGTAACTACCTTCTTTGAGTCTTTGGTGACTCAGATAATATCTCACTGTAAGTTCTTGTTTTTAAACCTAGTTACAGCTCACACACTGAGGTTCGTTGGCTGGGTTTTAACACTCGCGTCTGATTCCCTCATCAGCTGACCATAAATTCTACCTGTTAAAACACAACAGAGTTATAGTTATCTGCCACACTATCACTTATCTTCATGTTGCTGCTGAAGAACATTTCTTACACATACAATTTTGCAATGTACTTTTTTCTTTTCTTTCTTTTTTCCATCCTTTTTTAAAAATAGAAATGCAGTTTTATTTACCAGAGTAATCTACGCTTGTTTTACCATTTTAGCGCATTTGGTTTTATTAGAAGGATAATTATTTAAATAGAAGTTAAAACCATATATATCTTAAATATAAAATATATGACGTTAATATGATATATAACTTAACAAATAGTCATAAGTACCTATAATTAGAGAAACAACAGAATGAATAATAAAATAATAAAAATTTGTCAAATTTCTCTTGAAGCACAACACATTTTTCTCCTATTGCTTAGTCTGTATTGCATGACATCAGCCCTCTATTTCCTATTACACTGTGTATAGCAAGTATGAACAGCATATGTACAATTACATATCCTTAATAACAAAAAACTATGTAAATGTATAAATGTACATATAACGTTGATTAGAATGTTGCAATGTGTTCAAATTGAACTTAAATAGTTACTCCTAGACGGGAAAAAGACTTGTTTTGTTTGTTGCAAATGCAACTAAATGCTGTTGGGTGATAGGTCTCATTTTCACCGCCATTATACTGTATTTCTTCCATACATATATACAGTACTGTACATAGCTGTTAGCACTTGAGCTTATTTGAGCTTATACTGTATTTGGCAACTAGAGGTCCTCGTTGTGTATTCTTTTTTTTTTAACCATAATATTTTTAGGTTTTTGGTTGTCTCTAGAGAACAGGCAAAATTACTCTGATTAATGCCATGACTAATTATATACTCGGGGTGAAGTTTAGAGATGAAGTGTGGTTTGAGATCCCAGAGGAGGGAGAACAGAATCAGTCAGATCAGTCAAAAGCACAAACCGAAGAAGTCACTATGTATGATGTCTTTACCCAGAACAACCCAATCTGTCTGACTGTCATTGACACTCCAGGTTATAGAAACACCAGGGGAAGAGATGAGGATAAAAAGATCACTGAGAATCTATACAATTTGAATCTGTACAGAAATTGATGCAGTGTGTCTGTAGTGAAGGCATCTGAGAATCAGCTCAGTGAGGAGAACTGTCATAAAGGTTGTGAAGTCATTAAAATGCTGCATTTCACCCACATATTGTATAAATATCATTTCACTAAACTTGTCAGAGAGAACAGAAAATGATAAATGCAGAAAAGAAACCATAATGAATAAAATATAACAATCTGAAATCTCAAAACAAAAGCAGCAATAATCCAGCTTCAGATATGGAGTTGCATTCAGAGGACTTGGTGAATGTCATTGGGACCTTCGATGTAACAAGAAACAGGACGAGGAGAAGAAAAGCATAAATATGAGAATAAATGAAGAACTGAATGAGACTGAAAATGAAAAAGTTGAGCTTGTGGTAGAAATCCACCATCACCAACATGAAACTGTCTAAAACTCAGCTATCATTCGTCAGCATCTGGACTTCATCCCTAAAACTGAAGAAACAGGAAACACTTCCTTGCTCAGAAACTATCAGCAGTGAAAAATTCAACCTGAATCACAGGTAAGTGTTAATGTTTTAACAGAGTATGAAAGTGCAGGTTTCAATATACTGAAAGATTTTTACAAAATAAAGCCAGGAGCTTAAACATGGCCATGTAACATAACTAAAAGGATTCATGAACATGTATGAATGAAGGGTTTTGCTCATTTTATAATTTTGTTTATTTAGTATTGCTGCTGTTTCAGACTAAACTTCGCATTTACAGTACATAGTTATAAATGAGTTTAAAGTATATTATGAGATATTTGTCATTTTAAACCTTATACCCATTTCTGAATACATAGTGATAATAAAGAGATATTTTATACATAATTTAGATAATTATCTTAATTTGTTAGTTTCAATATTATTATTGTATCTTCTGTTGCTATTTGTTTATCTGGCATTGTGAGGTAAAGAGGCAGAATGGATACAAGTTTGGTTAGCAGTTTATTAGGAATAGATCAAGCAATATATCCAAAATGTCAGGATCAATCAATCAATAAACAGGCAATGGGTAGGTGATCAGAAAAGAGAGTATTAAAGGCAAAAAATAAATCAATAAGTGTTAACAAAAGGCTTCGTATCGACAGACTACAACAGAAACTGAACAAATACTTTGCTTGCTTTGTATATTTAAATTCTAAAGTGTCTTTTTTTCAAGCCAAAGGGCCTCCAATGCTTGGTGTTTGGTGGACACTCCGTTTGGTGGCCTGGTATCTCATCACACATTCCTCAGGAGGTAGAACAGTGTCACACATGCAGTCACCACAGAATAGTTCACTGCGAACCACTCTTACCTACTCCTCTTCCAGCACGTCCATGGCAGAAAGTGGGGATGGATCTGTTTGAATGGAAAAAGAAAACTTACCTTCTCCTTGTGGACTATTTTTCCAGATATATGGAGGTTGCACACTTTTCCACAAATACAGAGAAAACTAGATCCAGGGTGGCCTGACTTTCAAGAATTTAGAAAACAACAAGAGGACGCAAGAAAACGCCAGGCAATGTACTACAATTGTCGCCATAATTTTCACTCATTGCCCCCCCTGCAGAAAGATCAAAAAGTGTGGCTTGCCACAGAGAAGATCTATGGAACTATGTAACAATCCTGCTCAGACCCCAAGATCTGAGGGGTACTGCAGAGAAAATACAAAACACCTTCATCCCATTGAAGGTGTTTCTAGAGCAGGCAGGGTTTACAAAGCCCCAGAAAGACTGAATTCATAGTTCAACTGAGTGAGGGATTAAAAACATGGACAGATGGATGAATGAGAGTGTTATTAAAAAAAAAGTGAAAAAAAGTGTTGAATCATTAAGGTGTGTTAGCAGTTTTTACCAGAAAAAAGGATACTTTCATTCATCTTTGATTCTGTACATTGACTTAGTTGAAAAGTCAAGCAGTAGCAAACCTAGTAAAACCTATTAAATCTTCTTTCAGTTGTGACCATTTTTTTTTGTTATGGTTCTGTCTATTCTTTTATTTAATGTGAGGGCTTAGAAATCTTACTGAGGGTAAAGCTATTTTCTTGTCCCTTAACAGCTTAATTTTGATTTATAAGATCTTTATTTTTTTTTATATAAGAATATCATTCAGTCAAAGAAGATTTTAAAATCTGGATATTACAATAGGGCATGGACCATCAGCTGGGGTCTGCGTCTTACTTCGTCACCCTTTTATGAGAAAGTTCTGTTTGTTGACTGTGATCCAAATGAAGTGTGGTTTGAAATTAAAGAAGTGGAGGAAAATGATTACATGTCAGATCAGTCAAAAACACCAGAAGTCACTATGTATGAGGTGTTTGCCCAGAACAACCCAATCTGTCTGACCATCATTGACACTCCAGGTTATGGAGACACCAGGGGAACAGACTATGACAAACAGATCACTGAGAATCTGTACAAACTGTTTCACTGTGATGGTGGAGTGAAATTGATGCAGTGTGTCTGGTAGTGAAGGCATCTGAGAATCGAGTCTCTGACAGACAGCAATACATCTTTGATGCAGTTTTGTCTTTATTTGGTAAAGACATGGAGAACAACATTGTGATATTTATCACACGCTCAGATGGACTGCCTCCAACAAATGCTCTTAATGTCATCAAGAAAGTAAACAAAATCAACCTAAGCATTTCTTATTTAACAATCACCAAACTGAGGAAAGGAGACCGGAGTATAGCAAAACTCTCCAGACAGCTTGGGATCTAACAGCACACAGTCTGAAAATGTTCTTCATCTCCCTGAATGAACAGAAGAGAACAAGCTCAGTGCAGACTAAAGGTGTTCTGAATGAGTCTAAACGACTTGTAGCCTGTATTTCAAATCTACAAAACTGTATTGAAGTTACAGAGTGCAAAGTTAAAGAACTGAATAAAATTCAGAAATCTCTTGAAGAAAACTGAGAAAAGATTAAGAGAAATTAAAATTTTCCTTTTAACATCAAAATAAATTGTAAAGAAAACATTTCCACTGAAGATGCTTCATGGTGGAACAGAATGGTGACCAGTTGCTCTGTCTGTGAGGAGAACTGTCATGAATATAACTGCAGGAGTGCCTGGGATGCTGGGTGGTGTGAAGTCATGCGTAATAACCACTGTACTGTATGTACAGTACAGGTAAATGTCACTACAGTAAACATGTCAGCGAGAACAAGAGATATGTTCGACGCAGTATAGAGAACTTGGTGACATTTGATGAGCTTAAAAACCAACATGAAGGCATCAGTAAATCAACCTCAGATATCAAGTTTGACTCAAAGTGCTTTGAAAATATCAAAAAGGATACTGAAAGCAACAGAAAACAGGAAGAGAAGACAAGAATAGAGAAGAGACTAAAGGAAGAGATGTCTGAGAATGAAAAAGAAAAAGCTGAGCTGGTGGACGAAGCCTACAATATCATAATGAAACTGTCTGAGATTGTTTTAAAGCCAGACTGCTTTCATTCTTCATTCTGTGGACTTCTTGATCCCTCGAGCTGAGGAAACTGGAAGAGAAGATGTTGTTCAGAAACTAAAAGAGCTGAGGAAGATTCAGCCTGAAGCAGAAGAAAGAGTTAATGTTGCAATGGCATATAGAAGAGCAGGTTGCAGTAAACAGAAATGAACCTTTTAATGTTGTACACAGGTCAGCATGACCAGAGTGGGGAGAACATTCCTTTCGACAGAGAACGAGAGATGTGGAAAGAAAATGAAATAAGCACAAAAATTAATTAACATAAAGAACATTCATTTCAGCAATAGTGTTCAGTACTTTTTAATAAATCTCAATAAGAAGAATCTATTGCAGTCTATTATTTAAGATTAATAATGACGGTTATCAAAGTACATTATAAAATCCCATTATAAAAATGAAAGTACCTGGTATTGATCAAAAAGAAAATAACTGTTATCGCAACCTCTACTGCCTAATAATAGTAATGTAATATTTTTCTAAGACTTGTGGAACAACATAACTGATTGCAGTTCGGGTGAATTAAATTTAACATAATTTTAATCTTTTAATTGTGCACACACTTTGTTTGTTGTAGGACTGTATGTGTGTACATAATTATAAATTGTGTTCAGCTGTAAATGGTTGAATTTTTAACATGTATCTGTCAGACCCCGGAAAGAGGAGGATTGGAGACAGACCCATACGCAGGATAGCTTCAAATGAAAGGGGTTTAATACATAAGGAAGACAAACAAACATTTCCACACTATACGGGGAACTAACATAAACTAATTACAACACGTAACTATATTATTAATGAAGCCGTGCTGCCCTCGGCAATATACACAAACGGAACATCACACACAATGGGGAACAGGTGTGATGACCGGGAGGAGTAAACGAAGGTGGGTCAATCACGTGACACAAACAAACACAAACGCACATGGCCAAAAGTCTGCGCTGATCCCTGACAGATCCACGCTGATCCCTGACAGTATCCATCGTTAATGCAGTTTTAGATCAAATCACATATAATGTTCATGTTAAGATCCTGTGACAAAAACTCCCTGTGGCTATGAAAATAAAACCTAGAAATAACCTTTAGAGAACCTTTAGCAACTTTTGTTGTGATCCTGTAATTGGAAATTCAACATCTATTTTATTGTATTTATTGTATTACAATTGCAATTGGTTATATTCAAGATATTTTACCTTGCAATTGTGAAATTTTTACTGTGCATGAGCAATAAACACAGAATATATTCAACACCGTACTTCAGCATATTAGCACTAGGACTATGCAGAGAATTAAAAGAGAAAGTCTGTGAAATGAAAGAGTTCCATAACCTTTTATGTGTTTGTCTAGTTACAGCTTACACTGTGATGCTCATTGGCTGGATTTGAACACTAAACGTTGACTCCCTCATCAGGTGACCCTCACATTCTTGCATTTAATAAAGTCACAGCAGAGGGATGTATCACTAGTCTCCACCTTGCTCCTGAAGGACATTTCTACATTTGTAAAGCAGGTACAGTAAACTAAATACATTTACACTTACACTTGTAATTATGTATTTAAAACTTTATTGTAAGTAAGATGTTTGTATGATGCAGTTTTCAAAAGAGAAATTAGAATTAAACTTATTTACATTTTAGTTCATTTTGTTTTAATCAAATACGTAAAAGTGAGTGTGGTATTTAACTTTCTAAAATAATCAGTCCTAATGAGAGAGAGAGTAAAAAATATTAATAAGTCTTAAGAGCAGAGGAATGACTCAACAAGCTGGACTACAATTTTACAAAAACTCTTGACTATTGAATTCTGACAAACTTTACAAACATCAAGGCAGAGGTTCTATTTATTTATTTATTTATTTATTTATTTACAGTTATGAACTATGTTAGCTAAAAAGAATAAGACTCGACACATTGGAAAGAATGTGAACTTAAATGTGTACAATATAAATGAGAGTTGTGGGTTTTTTTTTTAACAAATTAAATCTGGTCTTTTAATTCATCTTTTCAAAATTTCCATCAATATTAAATGATATTTTGTTGGATTTGTACTAACTCTGTACCTGAATAGAGAGTTGAATGTATGTGGCTTTGTCTGGAATACAGATAAGTCTGTAATGTTACTGTAAAGTAATGATCACTTTACTTCTGTCTGAATCAATGCAGATCCAAAAGATAACATAAGATAAAGACACTCTGTACATCTCAGGAAAATCAACATTGTTTTATCTTTTTGTACATCAATTTCACAAATGATTCACATTTATTGATTAACCACAAATTAGCTAAGTGGTTTTCTCTTTCAGAAATGACAGACAGCAAATGTAATGGCTACTCCTTCTTATATGTAGCCACTTTTGTAAAGTGTATTTGATGCTTGTGACCGTGTTATTATTTCTAAATTGTTCCTACAACAAAACATGTATCACTTTCTTTCAGGGAATCACCATTATTTTATTTTAAAGTTTTTTTTATTTTATTTTATCTATTGCTCAATTCAAGAATAAGATTAAACACACAAAATATCCAAGGTGTATAAATAGGCCAAGGTAAAGTACTAGGACTTTCTGGAAAAACATTAAAATCAAACTTCCTTTGAGAAGTAAATTTTACAGATGTTTATTTTAATAAAATTCAAAATTTCATTATTAGGTCCTGCAATTGTGACAGAATCTTCTGAGACATCTGTGGCAATCGAAGTAGTATTATGGCTGCAGGGTAAGTGGACTTTTTTATTTATTTATTTTTTTACAATGATTTTCTTTCAAAGCAAACAAACAACAAATGCTGGAAATTGCTAAAAAATATTTACTCTATAGTACTGTTCAAACATATGCTCTGAAATGACTGAAGAAATTTTAAGAATAAATTTTCATGACATTAAAAAATATTTTTATTTGTCATTGGATTTAACAGAATCAAAGAGTCATCATCAACTGTACATGATTTAATCCAGAAGAGTACATTAATCAGTGAAGGTCCACCTGCACGATATCGTCTCCTCACAACCAGAAGTGATCTTTATGAAGACGGATCAGTGAGAAAATGGACATTTGGACAGAGAGACATCAATATGCAAAACAAAATTGTACTGATAATAGGAGAAACTGGAGCAGGCAAAAGTACTCTGATTAATGCCATGTCTAATTATATACTCGGGGTGAAGTTTACAGATGAAAAGTGGTTTGAGATTACAGAGGAGGGAGGACAGAATCAGTCAAAAGCACAAACCGAAGAAGTCACTATGTATGATGTTAGTCAGTTAGTCAAACAACTGAAATCACCGTGTACGAGGTGTTTAACCAGAACAATCCAATCTGTCTGACCATCATTGACACTCCAGGTTATGGAGACACCAGGGGAACAGACTATGACAAACAGATCGCTGAGAATCTGTACAAACTGTTTCACAGTGATGGTGGAGTGAAAGAAATTGATGCAGTGTGTCTGGTAGTGAAGGCATCTGAGAACCGACTCTCTGACCGACAGCACTACATCTTTGATGCAGTTTTGTCTTTATTTGGTAAAGACATAGAGAACAACATTGTGATGTTTATCACTCACTCAGATGGACTGCCTCCAACAAATGCTCTTAATGCCATCAAGAAAGCAGGGATTCCTTGCAGTAAAGATGAAGATAATGAACCTGAGTATTTCTTATTTAACAATTGTCAAACTAAGGAAAGGAGCAAAAAGTATAATAGAGCTCTCCAAACAGCTTGGAAACAAACAGAGGACAGTCTTAATGATTTCTTTGCCTCACTGAAAGAACAGGACAGAAAAAGCTTAATGAAGACTAAAAGTGCTATGAAAGAGTCCATGCGACTTGAAGCCTGTATGTTAAATCTACAAGCCCGTATTGAGTTTATAGAGTGTAAGAGTAAAGAACTGACTCAGATACAGAAAGCTCTTGAGGAAAACAGAGAAAAGATCAAGACAAATGAAAACTTTACTTTCACAGTCACAAAGAGTTACCAAGAAAAAGTTACCATTGAAAATGCTTCATGGTGGGACAGAAATGCCACCAGTTTTTCTGTCTGTGAGGAGAACTGTCATGAGCTTGGCTGCTGGTTTGCTCTTACTGCCTATTATTGTGAAGTCATGAAAAATGACCACTGCACTTCATGTACACGTAAATGTCACTACAGTAAACATGTCAAAGAGGACAAGAAATATGTTAAAAAGAGCAAAGAGACTGTAGTAAGTTTTGCTGAAATTAAAAAGCAATATGAAGATTGCAATAAATCAGAATCAGACACCAAGGTTGATTCAAAGGCCTTTAAAAATGTTGAAGAAAAACTTGCAGACAACATGAAAGAGAAAGAAAAACAGATAAACATAGAGGAGAAACTGAAGGAAGAAATTAGTGAGAAAGAAAAGGAAAAAGCTGAGCTGGAGGAAGAAGCTTATAACACCATCCTGAAACTGTATGAGATTGCTTTAAAGCCAGACTCTGCTTTTATTGTTCAGTCTCTTGACTTCTTGATCCCTCGAGCTGAGGAAACTGGACGAGAAGATCTTACTCGGAGATTAAGAGAGCTGAGGAAGATTCAGCCTGAAGCAGAGGAAAGAGTTAATGCTGCAATGGGATATGCAAAAGCAGGTCTAACTAAAGTGAAAAATTATTTTAGTGGTAAATAAAAGAATTCAGGAGACTAAATATAGCCATAGAATACAGATATTACATTAATGCATATCTTACATTACATATTATACAGATATTACATTACATATGATAAAAAATGAACATGTCTACATCAAGTATGCATTTATTGTTCAGTTAATAAACTGCATTGTGTTTATTCAGTAATGATAATGTTCAAGATTTAACATTGTACTTTGTTGACAAGCCATAATGATGGAGTTTAAAGTACAACAGTGGAACATATACACATGTAAATCTGTACTGTTCATAGATAGATATTCATTTCTTTAAAATTCATGGAATCTGTTAATCTGACTTCATCATTAAATATCTGATAACTGCAGTGTGTCTAAGTCACTTCTTTCTGACACAAACCTACATCTATCAATAAACATTCAATCTTCAATGATTCATAATCCAGATCATTATTACTATACAACACTCATCAATACAAATACTACTAATATTATTATTAATGATTTGTAAAATTTTGATCTAACACTTAAAATGGGTGGAATAAGATTGAGCTGCCCTTATTTTAAACTCATATAAACAAAGCTTATGGTCCCCAAAACTTAGAGGTTCAACTAGAGTTGGAGATGAAGTAGAGGTGAAGTACAACCAGTAAAAACACCCTTTCAACACTCCTCAGCAAATTGAGGTAGTCTTCTCATCTCTCAGGTCAAGTCAAGAGTCATGAACCTTTTATTGTCATTTCAACCATATATAGCTGTTTCAGTACACAGTGAAATAAGTGGAACTTGTTCTCCAGGAACATGGTGTTACATAAAACAAAGACAGAGCTAAGGACTTAGTAAGTAGTCCTAGATACATAAAGTGCATCTGTGCAACCTGGTGTAAACAGTGCAGGAAAGAAGACACAGTGTCATAGCAGCAGGTCCCTGAGATAATGTAACATGTTGTGCAAAACAGCAAACAACTGAAATGTGAGACAGTGTGTGCAAAGAGCAAAAATAATGTGCAAAAACAGCATGTAAACAGGTTGATCGATGTATATTGGAAGTGTATATTGGTCTGTGCTGTCCATACAGTTGATGTGTGTGTTGTGTTCAGGTCCTTCTTACATATTCTTACATATGCTTTTTTTAGTTAATTGTGTTCAGTACTTTTAAAGTGTTTCTAGTCTCACAGACATCTCTGGTTTGATTTTCAGTTTGTTCCAGTCCAGTCTTTTTTTAAGGTTTTGCTCATTTGATTTTTATTTTATTTTTATTTTAAAAGCAAGAGAGTTGAACATTCATTCATTCAATCATTTTCTACTTCTTATCTGAACTTCTTGGGTCATACACACACACACATATATATATATATATATATATATATATATATATATATATATATATATATATATATATATATATATATATATATATATATATATAAAACCCTCCCCCCATCATTCAGAGGCGATGCTTCACCATTGAATTGCGAGAACTCTCTCTGAACTGCACACGTGGCACACACACACACACCCACACACACACACACACACACACACACTTCCAGCTATGTGTTTATGCCTCCAAGAGTTCAGGACACCGAGGCATTTAACGTACTACACAGCTTATCCACAAGGCCTGTCTACTAAAAACCTACACCTGAAAACAAAATTCCACAAGCTCAGCCAAAGATACATAGGCCCATTCAAATTACTGAGGCAAATCAATCCAGTAACTTACCGCTTGGCAGCCCACCAGAGAAACCCTGACATCTCAGAACCCTTATCACCACCACCACCCATTGAAGTAGGGGCACAAACTTACTTGGTAAAATCTATCATCAATTCTAGGAGATCCAGGGGCTGACTACAGTAACTGGTGTACTGGGAAGGATGTGGCAACTAGAAACAGTCTTGAGCTGACCCCATAGACATACTAGTCCCATCCCTAATGACAGAATTCCACCAGCTGCACCCAGACCGCCCAGCCCCAAGACCTTGGAGACATCCTAGAAAGAGGACATTTGGAGGTGCCCCTAGAGGGGGGATTCTGTAAGAACTACCTCGCCAGTCCACCTGAGGAAGCTCTCACAAAAATACTAACCTTTGGGTCTACGGAGGTTACTTTCACTTTAAACCTTCGGGTAGGCAAATTAAAAGCTAGCACACACGCTAATTAGCATCGTCAACCCAGCCATGACCATTGTACTGTTTAGTTAGCTTTGACAGCATTGTTAGCCTAGGCCTTGTCTGCATGTTTTCTCCGATTCTGCTATTGTATAGGTTACAAACACTTTTCCCTTGTTTCTTGTTTATGATTCTCCCAGCTGATTTGAATTGTTTGTTCTGGATTTTCTCAATGAAAATCTGCATATGGATTCTTCCGATTCCTCATTACAAACCTTAAGTACACAGAATATTAAAAACATAAGTGTCCTTGGTTCTTATTTTTTCTAGATTTTTTCCCACCACCTAGGTCTATTAAATAGCTCATTCTTTGCTGAGAGATCAACATGGTGAGTTTTCTCTGCACAAAACTGTGTTCCTTTATTTAAATTTTTATTTCTACTTCTATGACCGTTATTTTACTTGCCTAATTAATCAAGAGTGATATGGCATATTGTAAATATAATTTAATTGAAAATGTTTATGTTGATTATATTTAATCCTTTAATCACTGAACATCATTCTTTTTAATCCACATTCCTGACTCAATCTTCTGTTCTGACCAGTTTATCTTCTTGTGGACATATATTCCTATAAACCATGTGATGTGTTTTGAATCTAGTTTAGGAGTGGTTTCAACCACTCCCTTCTGGATCAACCCATACAGTAGGTGTGGCATTACTGTAACTGTGTGATCATACAATACATACAGTAACCAGCAGCATAGTGATTAAAGTGATTATTGTTTTGTAGGTGCAAAGTGCATGATGATATTTCCAGACATGCATGAATGTGGTGTAGTAATGAATACAATTGGAAAGCAAAAGGAAAACACGTTGTTATTGAAGGACTAGCACCACCTTGGCAGTGGTTGTGGTGGCTGCTCCAATCTAGCATGAATAAGGGGTATAGGCTTCTAGACTAAAGCTGCTTCAATTGGAGCAGAGCCAGAAGCTTGTCACAAGGATTACAGTCAGCTGTGAGAAAATACATTTTCAGATTTTTTTTCTTAGATGTGTTCTTTTACCTTTTGTATAATATATTTATCAGAATGTTATATTCCTAAGGTATTTCCATATTACAATGTCTGTCCAACATGCTATACCAGTTTGTATACTAAATACATTAAAATATATTCAAAAATAGTTTTTTATGTGCAAAGTAAAACTTTTGCAGTAAATGGGCAATCAACACTGTTTTTCAGCATATATGAACAATGACTGATTTCTGAAATGCAAAGACTCCTGATCATGGCCATGGTGATAAACTGGCAAAGACCAACGATTTGGGGTGGTTTTGAAAACAAAAATAGACAGTGAATCATTTGAGAGGAAAGAGATGGCTGTTATTTATGATTATCTTAAAGAATCTGAAAAAATTTTGAATTAAAAAAATAATAATAATTTTATGTAAATGCTCTTCATCTGTCAATATAATTGTTTATACGCAGGTGTCGCTAGCCAGCTGTCACTATGGAGAAATGAAAGTCTGAGGGAAAATACGGTCACATAACCTCTTGTGTTTTTGTGTTTTGAAGCCTGGTAACAGCTTACTCAGTGATGTTCATTGGCTAGGTTTTAACACTCAGGTGTGTCTCCCTTATCAGGTGACCACAAAATTGCTATTAATAAAGTCACAACAGAGTTAAGTATCTCTAGTCTTTATCTTGCTCTTGAGGGACATTTCTACATTTCTAAAGCAGGTAAAGTATACTTAAATACGATTACACTTACACTTGTAATTTTGTATTTTATTGTACCTTCATTGTAGGAAATTTTGAGTGATGCAATATTTTTTAACAGTTTAGTTCATTTGTTAGTTAATCCTGTAATAATCTAAATCTGGATCAATCAGAACCAACCATTAAAAGACAGAAACAATGAAAGCTTCTATTGTGTAGTACTGTACAAAGGTATGGTGTAAATGTCTGTAAATATACAGAATTTGATCTTTTTGTTCATCAATTTCCTAATGGTTCACACTTATTGTTAACACAAATTAGATTTGTTATTTTCTCTTTCAAAAAGTTTAGATAACGTTTCAAGAATCCTAACCCTAATTTTATTTTAGAAACCAAATCAATATTTTATCTGTTGTTAGAATTAAAGATTAAGTATATTTAAACAGATGAAATACCCAAGATGTATAAATGGAATTTTTGGAAATTTCTAAAATGAAAAATTGAAAAAAAAAAAAAAAATGTCAGAGAGAGTGAGTGAGAGACGGAGAGACTAGGCCGAGGAGCTCTGTACAGTCTCAGTATATGGAGATCTTCAGGTTTCTCCCATTTACCAGGACCTTAATGAAAGACAAGGGAAAAGAGTAAAAATCTAGTTTTAAACATGGTCATGCAGCATTATAGAATGTTTAATTTTACAAAATTATAATGTAACTTCTCTATAGATTTTCTATATGTTTCTGTTAATAAAACTAAAATTTCTTTAACAGGTCACGCAGTGTGCAATTTGTGGAACTTGAACTAGCATAATGGCTGCGGGGTAAGTGGATTATTTTTTTACACTCAAATGGTAAACAAAAAAACAATACATTTTCAGAAGAATTCATGTTTGGATGATTTGAAATTATTATGGACATTTTACAGATGAATTTTCACAACATTAAACCAGATTTTTATCCGTCATTGTATTTAACAGATCTCAAGAGACATCATATACTGTACATGATTTAATCCAGAAGAGTGAATTAATCAGTGAAGGTCCACCTAAACGATTTCATCTCATCACTACAAGAAGTAATCTTGGTGAAAACGGCTCAGTGAGAAAATGGACATTTGGACAGAGAGACATCAATATGCAAAACAAAATCCTGCTAATGGTAGGAGAAACTGGAACAGGCAAAACTACTCTGATTAATGCCATGACTAATTATATACTCGGGGTAACGTTTACAGATGAAGTGTGGTTTGAGATCACAGAGGAGGGAAGAGAGAATCAGTCAGATCAGTCAAAAAGTCAAACAACTGAAATTTCTGTGTATGAGGTGTTTGCCCAGAACAACCCAATCTGTCTGACCATCATTGACACTCCAGGTTATGGAGACACCAGGGGAACAGAATATGACAAACAGATAGCCGAGAATCTGTACAATCTGTTTCACTGTGACGGTGGAGTGAAAGAAATTGATGCAGTGTGTCTGGTAGTGAAGGCATCTGAGAATCGACTCTCTGACAGACAGCATTACATCTTTGATGCAGTTTTGTCCTTATTTGGTAAAGACATAGAGAGCAACATTGTGATATTTATCACTCACTCAGATGGAGCGCCTCCAGATGATGCTCTTAATGCCATCAAGAAAGCAGGGATTCCCTGCAGGAAAGATGAAGATAATGAACCTGAGCATTTCTTATTTAACAATCGCCAAACAAAAAAGAGAAGCAACAAGTATAACAAAGATTTCCAGAGAGCTTGGGATCTAACAGAGGACACTTTAAATGAGTTCTTTGACTTACTATGTAAACAGATCAGAAAAAGTTTAGTGCAGACTGAAACTGTTCTGACTGAGTCGATACGACTTGAAGCCTGTATTTCTAATCTACAAAACCGTATTGAGTTTATAGAGTTCAAAAGTAAAGAACTCACTCAGATTCAGAAAGCTCTTGAGGAAAACCACGAAAAGATTAAGCGAGATGAAAACTTTACTTTTACAGTGAACAAATGTTACAAAGAAAAAGTGCCCATTGAAGATGCTTCATGGAGGAACAGAAAGGTGACCAGTTGCTCTGTCTGTGAGGAGAACTGTCATGAGTACAATTGCTGGTGTGCCCTGAATGCCAGGTTGTGTAAAGTCATAAAAAAAGGCTACTGCACTGTATGTACAGGCAAATGTCACTACACTGAACATGTCAAAGAGAACAAGAAATATGTTACATGCAGTGAAAACAGCAACATGACATTTGATGAACTTAAAATACAATATGAAGGTTGCGGTAATCCAGAATCAGATACCAAGTTTGACTCTGAGTCCTTTGAGAATGCAAAAAAGGACTTTGAAAGCAAAAAGAAAAAGGAAGAGGAGAAGAACAGCATAGAGGAAAGACTGCAAGAAGAACTGACTGAGAAAGAAAAAGAAAAAGCTGAGCTGGTGGAAGAAGCCTTCAACAGCATCATGAAACTGTCACAGATTGCTCTGAAGTCAGACTCTGCTTTCATTGTGCAATCTCTTGATTTCTTGATCCCTCGAGCTGAGGAATCTGGAAGAAATATTCTTGCTAAGAATCTAAGAGAGCTAAGGAAGATTCAGCCTGAATCAGAGGAAAGAGTTCACGATGCAATTGAGTATGCAAGAGCAGGTTTAAATAAAATGAAAGATTTTATTAGTGGTAAATAAATGAATGCAAGAGATTAAATATGTTCGTGTAACATGATGTAATACATATGGTATAATGAACATGTCTGCATCAAGAAAGCAAAATTTTCTTCAGTTAATCAAATACATTGTGTTTATTCAGTAATGCTAATGTTAAAGATTTAATATTTTACATTAAACTGCTAACCATTTAAGATTTAATGTTACTTTTTGATCATAATAATAACTATTATTATTATGATCAAAAAGTAACAATAATAATAACTATTATTATTTTAATTTTTTTGTATGAGCTTTCATGATTGACTTTAAAGTGTAACAGTGGGATTTTTTTTTGTGCCATATTTGTCACGATGATTTAATATACCCTAATGCAGGGATAAAGACGAGCCATGATTTATATAACAAAATATAATATAACAAAAGTCAACTTAAGTTGAAGAAACGTAAGATAAACCAAAACGAGAACACATAGAAACTACATGACATGACTAAGACAAAAACAAAGTTACTTCAAACATGGAAACAAAACATAACAGGACAGCACACAGTGACAAACATAGAACCTTTTGTGAACAATGAATCAACAAACAAGCAATCTAAAATGAAGGGTATAATGAACAAGCCACATTAGGAGTAATGGGGGACAGTTAAACTTATACAAGACATAAACACATGTTGATAACAACAAAACACCTGCCAGCACACCCTATAGACCCAGAATTTGACAATACTACTTGTGAAGCTGTACTGTTCATGAAAAAGATGTTCATTCTTTTCTTCATGTATTCTTGTAATTTTGTGTTCTCTATGTATCTGTTTATCTGGCTTTCTTATTAAATATGTGGTAACTGTATGTGTTTGAGTCACCACTTTCTGACACTAACCTACATCAATCGAATAACATTCAATCTACAGTGAATCATAATCAAGATCATTTTTAACAGTGTTATTACAAATAAAAAATAACTATTATGATTGAAGGGTAATAGAATAAATTATTTTTAAAAAACAATTATTTGTTAGATGCTAAAAATCCCAGCATATTCACACAAACAGTCTTCTATTTCCAACATATTTGTATTAAGTTTGTATTGTATTTTAAGTCTATTTTCCAAATTACCTTCTGAAACTGCAGTGGCCTAAAAATTCAAAATATTTGCTTATTTTCTGCTGTCACACACTGTAAGACTCCATGTCTCCACACTGAACAGAAAAACAACAATTTATGGAGAGAATTAATGTAGTACAAATAAACGATGAGCTCAAAACTAAGTTACATATAACTCGCAAACCACTTTGAGTGCAAGTTATTTCATTTATCAGTGGAGTATAATTATTAACCTGTTTGACTTGTTCTTTTAATTGAATGTCTCATCTACATTGCAGTAATTTAAAACTGGAGTATAAATGTTAACTCCGTCCAGGGTGTATCCTGCCTTGATACCCGATGACGCCTGGGATAGGCACAGGCTCCTCGTGACCCGAGGTAGTTCGGATAAGCGGTAGAAAATGAGTGAGTGAGAGTGAGTATAAATGTTATAAACTTTAGTCTAATGTGTTTTGTTTGTGGGAATTTAAGAAAAAATTGAATTAATTAACAAAATATTAATAGGCATCTTGTTCAAACATATGTACTGTCTTTAGATTTAACAGATCTTAAGAGACATCACTAACTGAATGTGATGTAAACCAAAAGGATAATCTAATTAGTGAAGGTCCACCTGCATGTTATCATCTCTTTACTTCCAGAAGACATTTTTATGAAGACAGTTCAGTGAGAAAATGGATTTTGGACAGTGAGACATCAATATGCAAAACAAAATCCTACTGATCCTAGGAGAAACTAGAACAGGCAGAACTACTCTGATTAATGTCATGACTAATTATATACTTGGGATGATATTTACAGATGAAGTGGGGTTTGACAAGAGAATCACATGCCAGGTCAGTCAAAAAGTCAAACAACTGAAATCACTATGTACTGTATGAGCTGTTTGTGCATAACGACCCAATCTGTCTGTCCATCGATGACACTCCAGATTATGGAGATATCAAGGGAATAGAATATGACAAACAGATCACTGAGAATCTGTACAAAGTGTTTCATAGTGATAGTGGAGTGAGTGCAATCTATGATGCAATTTTGTCCTTATATGTTGGCATATAACATGACATAACAACATTGCTTTGTCATGCTTTTTACTCATTCAGATGATGCTCTTAATGCCATCAAGACAGCAGGGTTTCCCAACAGGAAAAATAAAGATAATAAGCCTGAGAATTTCTATTCAACAATATTCAAACTGAGGAAATAAGACCAAAGTATAACAGAGCTCTCCAGACAGCTTGAGACCGAATAGAGGACATTTTAAATTATTTCTGTTCCATACTAAATGCACAGAACAAAAAAAGCTAAGTGCAGACTGCAAGCGTACCGACTGAGTCGATACGACTTGAAACTGTATTTCTAATCTACAAAACCATGTTAAATTTATCAAGTGCAAGAACTAATGCAATTTATTAAATGAAAATGCAAATGTTTACTTTTACAGTCACCAAATATTAGAAAGAAAAGTTTCTCACTGAAGATGCTTAATGGTGGGACAGCAAGGTGACTAGTTTCTATGACTGTAAGAAGAAAGTGGTTGTCTTGTAACAAGCCAACAATGGTTGGCTTGTAATTCTGGGTGGTGTTATGTCAGGAAAATGGCAGCAATAATTCAGCATCAATAATCAAGATGGATTTAAAGTCCCTTGAAAATGTAGCAAAAGACTTTGAAAGCAACAAGAAACAATAAGAGAAGACTAGCATGAAAGAAAACTTAAAGAGGAACTGATAGAGAAAGAAAAGGAAAGAGCTGAGCTGGTAGAAGAAGCTTACAACATCATGATAAAACTGTATGAGATTGCTTTAAATCCAGATTCTGCTTACACTGTTCAGCCTCTCGACTTCTTGAGAACTGAGAGGATATATTGCTCAGAAACTAAGAAAGCTGAGTAAAATTCAGCCTCAATCACAACAAAGAGCTAATGCTGAAATGGGGTATTCTTGAGCCGGTGTTGGCAAGCAATACAGATGGAATTATAATATTGAGTTTAGATAGGGCCGATGGAGAGCAATACAGATGGAATAATAAACATGTGTGTATCAAGTGTGCATGTGTGGTATAGAAGAATGCGTAGAAGCCTTTATTATTGCAACATATACACTACAGCACAATGGAATTCTTTTCTTCACATACCCCAACTGAGGAGGTTGGGGTCAGAGTGCAGGGGCAGCTATGATACAGTGCCCCGGAAGCAGGGAGGGTTGAGGGCCTTGCTCAAGGACCCAGCAGTGGCAGCTTGGCTGTGCTGGGCCTTGAACCCGAATACTCCGATCAACAACCCTGAGCCTTAACCAGTTGAGCCACCACTGCCCATATACATATAAAATCAAAGATTAGATGAAAACAACCAATAGTACTCAAAAATAGGCTGACTCCAATCACCACATTGACCCATCTAGCCCAATCTACTATGATAAAAATAAAGAAAAACCAGGTTAGTCATACTGCATGATGTAAGGTTAAATAAAAGTTTATTGAAAATCAGCACTGATCAAAGACGACATCTGTGCTTCTACAAAATGAGGTTCACCCTCATGCACCACATATCCATTCTCATATCCATTGTCCTTATCAAAATTGTGGTTAGAATCTAATGGAAAATGTTTATGTTTATTAAATTTAATTCTAAATACAATTCAATATTTAATTTAATTCAAATCACCCCTTATGAAGAACTCAAAATCAAAGTCTGTGATGTTGCCTGGTATGGCGCAACCGGGGTCCCACGCTGGAGCCAAGCCTGGGGTTGGGCTCGCATGCGAGCGCTTGGTGGCCGGGTCTTACCTCACGCGGCCCGGCCCGGCTCAGCCCGATGGGTTGACTTGGGGCTGATCTCCCATGGGCCCACCACCTGCAGGAGGAACCCCAAGGGACCGGTGCATTGTGGATTGGGTGGCAGTGCCCCTGTGACAACAAGCTTGGACCCCCTGGTGGCCCCCCCCTAAATGTGGAGTGTAAATAATTTTAAAAATTTTTTTGTGATCGTTTTTTAAATCCGTTATTAGACAGTGGCAATGTGGAACAGAAATGTAACCCACACATTTTTTAGAGGGACTGCTTGAAGCTTTTGGCCTTTGGTTACATGGCACCCTCTGAGGCAGACATGTTTGCTCACTCCGCGCTAAAATGTCGGATTTTTCTTCTTTTTTGTGTGTTTCTTGTTTTTTCTGCAATGCATAAATGTCATGCACTGCTTACATACAATCAACAGGAATTACTAGACATCGCCAACTCACAACACATTGACTTCACTAGTTTTATTCCTCTGGAGGTACAACACATTGTTTGCTCCCAAAGTCACCACCGAAACCACCACCAAAACCATCAGCTACATACTCACTCAGCCGCATCCGGTAAGGCTAAAGGGGGAGGTGGGTGTGTGTTTGTAAACAACTCATGGTGTGGAGATATACAGACGATTGATAAACACTGTTCAAAAGATGTGGAGTTTCTACTGCTGAAATGCCATCATTATCTACCGACAGAATTTACTGCTGTGTTTTTGGCCGCTGTTTACTTCCAAAACCCCACCCGCCACCCTTGCAAGCGAACTCCACGGCAGCACTCGGCAAACTCCATGGTGTCATCAGCGTGTTAGAAACGGCTCATCCTGACGCTGTTTTTATTGTTTCTGGTGACTTCAACCAGTGTAGTTTACGGACTGTATTCCCCAAATACCACCAGCATGTGGACATTCCCACCCGTGATAAGAACACTCTGGACCATGTTTACAGCAACATATGTGGTGCATACAGGACTGCACCCCACCCCCACTTGGGACACTCAGATCACATCTATTTGTTCCTGTACCCAGCTTACAGACAATGACTGAAACAAGCACACCCTGTCACCAAACAGGTTAAACACTGGACCCCAGAGACTGAGAGCACCCTGCAGGACTGTTTTGCTTTGACAGACTGGGATGTGTTTAAAGCTGCAGCCACTCTGGAGGACTGTTCCGTCAGCGTACAGGACTATGCTGAGTATGTGACTGGGTACATCAGCACTTGTGTCGATAACATTGTGCCCACCATCCAAATCAGGAAGTTTCCAAACCAGAAGCCCTGGATAAACACTCAGGTACGTCACATGCTGCATGCTCGCTCTCTTGCATTTAGAGCAGGCAACAAGACCGAGTACAAAGCTGCAAAGTATGGACTGAGAAAAGCCATCACAGCGGCCAAGAAGCAGTACAGAGAGAAGCTGGACAGCTTCTATTCTACTTCTGACTCGGGGCGGATGTGGCAAGGCCTGCAGCAAATCACAGACTACAGGACCACCACCAACACTGGCGGTTCTAGAGCATTTCAACCCCCCCCGAACGTCAGAGGTCGACGATAGACTTTGTGGTTGTTTCATCTGACCTCTGGCCTTATGTCTTGGACACTCGGGTAAAGAGAGATGCGGAGCTGTCAACTGATCACCACCTGGTGGTGAGTTGGATCCGATGGCGGGGGAGGAAGTTGGAAAGACTTGGCAGACCCAAAAGTACTGTGAGGGTCTGCTGGGAACATTTGGCAGAGTCTCCGGTCAGAGATATCTTCAACTCCCACCTCCGGCAGAGCTTCAACCAGATCCAGAGGGAGGATGGAGACATTGAGTCTGAGTGGACTATGTTCTCCACCTCCATTGTCAACGCAGCCGCTCGTCGGAGCTGTGGCCGTAAGGTCTCTGGTGCCTGTCATGGTTGACCCTGGATGTAAGGGATGCTGTCAAGCTGAAGAAGGAGTC
This sequence comes from Tachysurus fulvidraco, assembly GCF_022655615.1. NCBI lineage: Eukaryota > Metazoa > Chordata > Actinopteri > Siluriformes > Bagridae > Tachysurus > Tachysurus fulvidraco. The sequence goes on from NC_062518.1 coordinate 44,873,249, forward strand.
CTATTGAGCCTGGTTGGCTTGGGGTACTCTGGAGGCAGCTGATAGGTACCGGAGGGCCAAGCGAGCTTCAGCCCGGGTGGTTGTGGAGGCAAAAACTCTGGTCTGGGAGGAGTTCGGTGAGGCCATGGAGAAGGACTATTGGTCGGCCTCAAAGAAATTCTGGCAAACCATCTTGCACTTCAGGAGGGTGAAGCAGTGTCCTGCACACACTGTTTACAGTGGGAGTGGGAATCTGCTGACTTTGACTGGGGACATCCTCGGACGGTGGAAGGAGTACTTCGAGGATCTCCTCAACCCCACCGACATGTCTTCCACTGAGAAAGCAGAGGCTGAGGGCTCAGTTGTGAACTCTTTGATCCCCCAAGCTGAGGTCACTGAGGTAGTTGAGAAGCTCCTCAGTGGCAACGCATCAGGGGTGGATGAGATCCGCCCTGAGTACCTCAAGTCTCTGGATGTTGTGGGGCTGTCTTGGTTGACACGCATCTGCAACATTGCATGGCAGCTAGGGACAGTGCCTCTGGTCTGGCAGACTGGGGTGGTGGTCCCTCTGTTTAAGAAAGGGGACCGGAGGGTGTGTTCCATCTATAGGGGGATCACACTCCTCAGCCTCCCCAGAAAAGTCTATGTCAGGGTACTGGAGAGGAGAATTCGCCCGATAGTCGAACCTCAGATTCAGGAGGAACAATGCAGGTTTCGTCCCGGCCGTGGAACACTGCACTATCTCTAAACCCTCGCCAGGTTGCTGGAAGGTTCATGGGAGTTTGCTCAACCAGTCTACATGTGCTTTGTGGATCTGGAGAAGGCATTCAACTGTGTCCCTCGTGGTGACCTGTGGGGGGTGCTCTGGGAGTATGGGGTCCGGGGCCCTCTGCTAAGGGCTGTCCGGTCCCTATATGACCGAAGATGGAGTTTGGTTTGCATTGCCGTCAGTAAGTCAGACTTGTTCCCGGTGCATGTGGGACTCCGGCAGGGCTGCCCTTTGTCACCGGTCCTGTTCATTATTTATATGGACAGGATTTCTAGGTGTAGTCGGGGGACGGACGGAGTCCGGTTTGGAGGCCACAGCATTTCATCTCTGCTTTTTGCAGATGATGTTGTCCTGTTGTCTTCCTCAAATCAGGACCTTCAGCGTGCACTGGGACGGTTTGCAGCTGAGTGTGAAGCGGCGGGGATGAGAATCAGCACCTCCAAGTCCGAAGCCATGGTTCTCAGCCGGAAAAGGGTGGCTTGCCCCCTTCAGGTTGGTGGAGAGCTCCTGCCTCAAGTGGAGGAGTTTAAGTATCTTGGGGTCTTGTTCATGATTGAGGGAAGGATGGAGCAGGAGATCGACAGGCGGATAGGTGTATCTTCTGCAATGATGCAGTCCATATATCGGTCAGAAAGAGCTGAGCCGCAAGGCGAATCTCTCTATTTACCAGTCGATCTATGTTCCTACCCTCACCTATGGTCATGAGCTTTGGGTCATGACCGAAAGGACAAGATCCCGGATACAGGCAGACGAAATGAGTTTTCTCCGTAGGGTGGCTGGACGCTCCCTTAGAGATAGGGTGAGGAGCTCGGTCACTCAGGAGAAGCTCAGAGTAGAACCGCTGCTCCTCCACATCAAGAGGAGTCAGCTGAGGTGGCTCGGGCATCTGTTATGGATGCCTTCTGGACACCTCTCTAGGGAGGTGTTCTGGGCATGTCCAACCGGGAGGATCCCCGGGATTAACTAGGACACGCTAGAGGGACTATGTCTCTCGGCTGGCCAGGGAACGCCTCGGTATTCCCCCGGAAGAACTGGATGAAGTGTCTGGGGAGAAGGAAGTCTGGGCATCCCTGCTTAGACTGCTGCCCTGTGACCCGGCCCCGGATAAGCGGTAGAAGATGGATGGATATTTAATCCTTTAATCGCTGAATTCATCATTATTTTTTATCCACATTACTGACTCAATCTTCTGTTCTGACCAGTTCATCTTCTTAGAAACATATATTCTTATAAACCATGTGATGTATTTTGAATCTAGTTTAGGAGTGGTTTCAACCACTCCCTTATGGATCAACCCATAGGTGTTAAATTACTGTAACTATGAGATCATACAATACATGCAGTAATCAAGGGTTCATAAGAACTACCTGAAGGGTTCCTGGAACCTCTCCCAATACCCCAACACCCATGGTCCCATATTGCTGTGGACTTTGTCACTGACCTCCCAAATTCACAAGGTTTCACTACCATCCTCATAGACAAAGATTTTCCAAAGCATGGAAACTGATTCCAGAACTCTGGCATCCCAGAGAACATTGTTATCACACTTGACTAATTAACCAAGTGTGATGTGGCATATTGTGATTATAATTTAATTGAAAATGATTATGTTCATTATATTTAATCCTTTAATTATTGAACAACATTACATTTTAATACACATTCCTGACTCAATCTTCAGCTCTGACCAGTTCATCTTCTTTGGAGAAAGGACATATATTCCTATAAATCACATGAGGTGTTTTGAAATTAGTTTAGGCGTGGTTTCAACCACTTCCTTCTGGATCAAACCACACGTGTGAAATTACTGTAACTGTGTGATTAAACATTTCATACAGTAACCAGCAGCATAGTGATTATTGTTGTGTAGGTGAACAGTGCATGATGATATTCATGAACATGCATGTAAGAATGTGGTGTAGTAATGAAAAAAAACATTATTTTCACCTTGACAGTGGTTGTGGTGGCTACTCCAATCTAGCATGAGTTGGGGTATGGGCTTATGTTATATTCCTAAAGTTACCATATTATGGTGTCTGTCCAATATATGCTATACTAGTTTGGTTTGTTGTAAGAACTACTACATACATTTGAATATATTCAAATATATATTGAAGATTTTTTTCATTAGCAAAGTAAAATTCACTTTTGCATTGAATGAGCAATTAATATAGAATAAATTCAACACTGTTTTTCAGCATATATGAACTATGACTGATTTCTGAAATGCAAACCTCCTGATCATGGCCATGGTAATAAATAAGTAAAAAAAAATGTAGGCAAAGACCAACGACTTGGGGTGGTTTTGAAAACAAAAATAGACAGTGAATCATTTGAGAGGAAAGAGATGGCTGTTATTTATGATTATCTTAAAAGAATCTGAAAATTTTTGAATTAAAAAAATTATAATTTTAATGTAAATGCTCTTCATCTGTCAATATAATTGTTTATACTCAGGTGTCGCTAGCCAACTGTCACTTTGGAGAACTGAAAGTCTGAGGGAAAATACGGTCAAATAACCTCGTGTGTTTTTGTGTTTTGATACCTGGTAACAGCTTACTCAGTGATGTTCATTGGCTAGGTTTTAACAGTCAGGTGTGTCTCCCTTATCAGGTGACAACAAAATGTTTGCTATTAATAAAGTCACAACAGAGTTAAGTATCTCTAGTCTTTATCTTGCTCCTGAAAGACTTTTCTACATTTCTAAAGCAGGTAAAGTATACTTAAATACGATTACACTTACACTTGTAATTTTCTAAAACCACTTTAGTTAATTTGGTTTTATTCAAATAGGTTAAAGTAAAAAGATACATACCTTTCTAAAATAAAATAATTATTCATAATGAAGAGAATAATTAAAATTAATTAGTTATAAGAACTTAGGAGAATGAATAAGAGAAAAGTAAGATGATGTAAATGTTTATTGATGTAAGTTTAAAAACACATAAATATCATTAAAAACATAAAATCAATTCTTTTTTTACCTTGTGGGGAAAAAACAAACAAATAAACAAACAAACAAAAAAGTCTCCTGTAATAATCTAAATCTGTATCAATCAGAACCAACCATTAGGAGACTGAAACAATGAAAGCTTCTATTGTATAGTACTGTATAAAGGTATGGTGTAAATGTCTGTAAATACACATTATTTTATCCTTTTTTTCATCAATTTTCTAATGATTCACACTTATGGTTTTAACACAAATTAGATTTGTTATTTTCTCTTTCAAAAAGGTTAGACAACAAATCATTCCATCACTGTATTTCAAGAAATGTATTACCCTAATTTTATTTTTAAAACCAAATCAACATTTTATCTGTTGATAGAATTAAAGATTAAGCAGATAAAAAATAAATGGAAAATAAAATAAATGGGCAAATTTAAAGGATTTACTGAAATTTCTAACAAGAAATTTTGAAAAAAAGGACACAGAGAGAGAGTGTGTGTGTGTGTGTGAGAGAGAGAGAGAGAGAGAGAGAGAGAGAGAGAGAGAGAGAGAGAGAGAGAGAGAGAGAGAGAGAGAGAGAGAGAGAATATAATGTAAATTCTTTATGGATGTTCAATGTGTTTATGTTAATAATACTAACATTTCATTAACAGGTCATGCAATTGTGACTCTTGTGTGTAATTTGTGGAAATTGAGATAGCATAATGGCTTCAGGGTAAGTGGATTACTTTTTACAATCAAATGGTAAACAAAAACATTTTTCAGAAGAATGTATGTTTAGATTTCCTTATGTTTTGAAATGATTATAGACATTTTACATATGAATTTTCACAACATTAAACCGGAATTTATCCGTCATTATATTTAACAGATTTCAAGAGACATCATATACTGTACATGATTTAATGCAGAAGAGTGAATTAATCAGTGAAGGTCCACCTAAACGATTTCATCTCATCACTACCAGAAGTAATCTTGGTGAAAACGGCTCAGTGAGAAAATGGACATTTGGACAGAGAGACATCAATATGCAAAACAAAATCCTGCTAATGGTAGGAGAAACTGGAACAGGCAAAACTAATCTGATTAATGCCATGACTAATTATATACTCGGGGTGACGTTTACAGATGAAGTGTGGTTTGAGATCACAGATGAGGGAGAAGAGAATAAGTCAGATCAGTCAAAAAGTCAAACAACTAAAGTCACAGTGTATGAGGTGTTTGCCCAGAACAACCCAATCTGTCTGACCATCATTGACACTCCAGGTTATGGAGACACCAGGGGAACAGAATATGACAAACAGATAGCAGAGAATCTGTACAAACTGTATCACAGTGATGGTGGAGTGAACGAAATTGATGCAGTGTGTCTGGTAGTGAAGGCATCTGAGAATCGACTCTCTGACAGACAGCATTACATCTTTGATGCAGTTTTGTCCTTATTTGGTAAAGACATAGAGAACAACATTGTGATATTTATCACTCACTCAGATGGATTGCCTCCAGATGATGCTCTTAATGCCATCAAGAAAGCAGGGATTCCCTTCAGGACAAATGATGATAATGAACCTGAGTATTTCTTATTTAACAATCGCCAAACAAAAAAGAGGAGCAACAAGTATAACAAAGATTTCCAGAGAGCTTGGGATCTAACAGAGGACACTTTAAATGATTTCTTTGACTCACTTGGTGAACAGAACAGAAAAAGTTTAGTGCAGACTGAAAGTTTACTGACTGAGTCGATACGACTTGAAGTCTGTATTTCTAATCTACAAAACCGTATTGAGTTTGTAGAGTACAAAAGTAAAGAACTGACTCAAATACAGAAAGCTCTTGAGGAAAACCACGAAAAGATTAAGCGAGATGAAAACTTTACTTTTACGGTTACCAAATATTACAAAGAAAAAGTGCCCATTGAAGATGCTTCATGGAGGAACAGAAAGGTGACCAGTTGCTCTGTCTGTGAGGAAAACTGTCATGAGTACAATTGCTGGTGTGCCCTGGATGCCAGGTTGTGTAAAGTCATAAAAAAAGGCTACTGCACTGTATGTACAAGCAAATGTCACTACACTAAACATGTCAGAGAGAACAAGAAATATGTTAGACGCTGTGAAAACAGCAACATGACATTTGATGAACTTAAAATACAATATGAAGGTTGCGGTAATCCAGAATCAGATACCAAGTTTGACTCTGAGTCCTTTGAGAATGCAAAAAAGGACTTTGAAAGCAAAAAGAAAAAGGAAGAGGAGAAGAACAGCATAGAGAAAAGACTGCAAGAAGAACTGACTGAGAAAGAAAAAGTAAAAGCTGAGCTGGTGGAAGAAGCCTTCAACAGCATCATGAAACTGTCACAGATTGCTCTGAAGTCAGACTCTGCTTTCATTGTGCAATCTCTTGATTTCTTGATCCCTCGAGCTGAGGAAACTGGAAGAAATGTTCTTGCTAAGAATCTAAGAGAGCTAAGGAAGATTCAGCCTGAATCAGAGGAAAGAGTTCGCGATGCAATTGAGTATGCAAGAGCAGGTTTAAATAAAATGAAAGATTATATTAGTGGTAAATAAATGAATTCAAGAGATTAAATATGTTCGTGTAACATGATGTAATACATATGGAATAATGAACATGTCTGCATCAAGAAAGCAAAATTTTCTTCAGTTAATCAAATACATTGTGTTTATTCAGTAATGCTAATGTTAAAGATTTAATATTTTACATTAAACTGCTAACCATTTAAGATTTAATGTTACTTTTTGATGATGATAATAACTATTATTATTATCATCATCAAAAAGTAACACAATAATAATAAATATTATCATTTTATTTTTTTGTATGAGCTTTCATGATTGACTTTAAAGTGTAACAGTGGTATTTTTTTTTGTGCCATATTTGTCACGTTGATGATTTAACAGACCCTAATGCAGGGATAAAGACGAGCCATGATTTATTAGACACAAATATAACAAAAGTCAACTTAACTTGAAGAAACCTAAGATAAACCAATATGAGAACACATAGAAACTACATGACATGACTAAGACAAAAACAAAGTTACTTCAAACATGGAAACAAAACATAACAGGACAGCACACAGTGACAAACATAGAACCTTTTGTGAACAATGAATCAACAAACAAGCAATCTAAAATGAAGGGTATAATGAACAAGCCACATTAGGAGTAATGGGGGACAGTTAAAGTCATACAAGACATAAACACATGTTGATAACAACAAAACACCTGCCAGCACACCCTATAGACCCAGAATTTGACAATACTACTTGTGAAGCTGTACTGTTCATAAAAAACGATGTTCATCCTTTTCTTCATGTATTCTTGTAATTTTGTGTTCTCAGTGTATCTGTTTATCTGGCTTTCTTATTAAATATCTGGTAACTGTATGTGTTTGAGTCACCACTTTCTGACACTAACCTACATCAATCGAATAACATTCAATCTACAGTGAATCATAATCAAGATCATTTTTAACAGTGTTATTACAAATAAAAACTAACTATTATGATTGAAAGGTAATAGAATAAATTATTTTAAAAAAACACTTCTTTGTTAGATGCTAAAAATCCCAGCATATTCACACAAAGTCTTCTATTTCCATTAACATATTTGTATTAAGATTCTGTGTCATTATTGACAGAACCAGAGCTACTTTAATAATGATCTCCGCCTATATGACTTGCCCAACAAAAAGTGGTATAGCTCCCACATACTTTGACACACAGAGGTGAGCCTGGTCTCATTTGAAAGAAGAGCTTCTCTAGTTTCAGAAAGTAGTAGAATCAGATTGATTCTAGGCCTTACTGGCACAATGTTACAGGGGTTAGAATGCAGGTTTTCATGTCCGTTTGGGTTGTTTACCTGATAAACTGATTAATCTTATTTTTCTGGAACATGTTAGGGACAAACCAACAACTGAGCGTCATAGCCACATGTCTTGGCTTTCACCAAAAAAAATTTCAAGTCAAAAGACCCAAAAGTTTTTGTGTACTTGTTTATTATATAACTTTGAAATAAAAGGCTGCAGGCTCAGTCTGAAAGGCCATAAATAAGCCTAGACTCTCTCTCTATCACTCTGGTGTGAAAACAGGCCTGTAACTTGACACCCTGAGCTGTGAGAGGGACAAAAGTTCAGGGATTACGCAAGAATTCTTTTGCGCATCCAGTTCACGCAGACACAGGCAAAGAACATACGGCATACCGCATACCGTTGAAATCGTCTGCTTATTGGCTAAACAGCTGTATAGGTCCCAGCCCATTTCATTGCTATTGGAAGGAGTAATTGTCAGTCAAATGCGGGTTCCCAAAAAATGAGGTCATGCCACCATTGGCTTCTCAGCCGTCTATCTCTGCCATACAAGCACCGATTGGCTCAAATGAGGGCTTATTTGATTCGTTAGGAACTGGGCTATAAATATGACGTAGGCTTTGAATTTTTGAATATCCCAATTAGAAGTTAGAGCGGCAAAACGAGATGATGGTGCACTTCTGTTTCCAGTTTTCAGAACACTAACGGAATATTTGCGGCGCGACCAGAGCGTTGGATTAAAAGGCTTACAGATTTCAATTCCTTGGACCTGTGTGGATTTCTGTGGATTATTTGTGTTGGAATATATTACCCCAGTGAAGAAAGAGACGCGTCTAAAGGTAAGGGAAAAACCGCTCTAGCGCCACCTAGGTCAGTTTTGTCCAAAAATTTTTTCTAATTGTATGAAGGCTGTGAATCATATTGTGCTTTGTGTGTGGGCTTAAAAAATTATTGAGAGTATAAACTTTACTAGGTAAATAGGTTTTTTCGTGTTTTTGGAGGATTGGATGCTTTAAAGTTGAATTGAAGCTTGTTTCTGGGTCATCCCCTATTATGGCGACCCGTAATCTTTGGGTCATATTTAATAAATATATAAATATATATCCTAAATAAATTATTTATATGGTAAACAAAATTATATAGACTATAACATAGTCTGCTCGAAATGCTAGAGATTATTAGAGCATGTCTAAAATTCTAAGAATATACTGTTGTGTGAAGGTAAAAAAAAAAATTGGATACCTTGTATTTTAAGTCTATTTTCCAAATAACCTTCTGAAACTGCAATGGCCTAAAAATTCAAAATATTTGCTTATTTTCTGCTGTCACACACTGTAGGACTCCATGTCTCCACACTGAACAGAAAAACAACAATTTATGGAGAGAAAACCTGTTAAGGATCTCGCCCCCTATTGCACGTTTTTTGCCTACATGACTTGCCCAACAAAAAGTAGTACAGCTCCCACATACTTTGGCACACAGGGGTGAGCCTGTCTTGAAAGAAGAGATTCTCTAGTTTTAGAAACTATTTTCAGATTGATCCTAGGCCTTACTGGCACAAAGTTACAGGGGTTAGAATGCAGGTTTTCATGTCCGCCTGGGTAGGTTTTTTCGTGTTTTTGGAGGATTTGATGCTTTAAAGTTGAATTGAAGCTTCTTTCTGGGTCATCCCCTAGTGGTCACTTTGACTTCCGTGCTGTGCACGGCACGGTGACCCGTAACAGTTAATGTAGTACAAATAAATGATGAGGTCAAAACTAAGTTACATATAACTCGCAAACCACTTTGAGTGCAAGTTATTTCATTTATCAATCGAGTATAATTATTAACCTGTTTGACTTGTTCTTTTAATTGAATGTCTCATCTACATTGAAGTAATTTAGAACTGGAGTATTAATGTTATAAGCTTGGGTCTAATGTGTTTTGTTCGTGGGAATTTTAGAAAAATTTGAATTAATTAACAAAATAATAGGCATCTTGTACAAACATATGTACTGTCTTTAGATTTAACAGATCTTAAGAGACATCACTAACTGAATGTGATGTAAACCAAAAGGATAATCTAATCAGTGAAGGTCCACCTGCATGTTATCATCTCCTTACTTCCAGAAGACATTTTTATGAAGACAGTTCAGTGAGAAAATGGATTTTGGACAGTGAGACATCAATATGCAAAACAAAATCCTACTGATCCTAGGAGAAACTAGAACAGGCAGAACTACTCTGATTAATGTCATGACTAATTATATACTTGGGATGACATTTACAGATGAAGTGGGGTTTGACAAGAGAATCACATGCCAGGTCAGTCAAAAAGTCAAACAACTGAAATCACTATGTACTGTACGAGCTGTTTGTGTATAACGACACAATCTGTCTGACCATCATTGACACTCCAGATTATGGAGATATCAAGGGAATAGAATATGACAAACAGATCACTGAGAATCTGTACAAAGTGTTTCACAGTGATTGTGGAGTGAGTGCAATCTATGATGCAATTTTGTCCTTATATGGTGACATTAACAACATTGCTCTGTCATGCTTTTTACTCATTCAGATGATGCTCTTAATGCCATCAAGACAGCAGGGTTTCCCATCAGGAAAAATAAGGAAAATAAACCTGAGATTTTCAAACTGAGGAAATAAGACCAAAGTATAACAGAGCTCTTCAGACAGCTTGAGACCGAATAGAGGACATTTTAAATTATTTCTGTTCCATACTAAATGCACAGAACAAAAAAGCTAAGTGCAGAATGAAAGTGTTCCGACTGAGTCGATACGACTTGAAACTGTATTTCTAATCTACAAAACCATGTTAAATTTATCAAGTGCAAGAACCAATGAAATTTTTCAAATGCAAATGTTTACTTTTACAGTCACCAAATATTAGAAAGAAAAGTTTCTCACTGAAGATGCTTAATGGTCGGACAGCAAGGTGACTAGTTTCTATGACTGTAAGAAGAAAGTATACAGTAAGTGATGGTTGGCTTGTAATTCTGGGTGGTGTTATGACAGGAAAATGGCAGCAATAATTCAGATGGATTTAAAGTCCCTTGAAAATGTAGCAAAAGACTTTGAAAGCAACAAGAAACAGTAAGAAAACTTAAAAAAGAACTGATAGAGAAAGAAAAGGAAAGAGCTGAGCTGGTAGAAGAAGCTTACAACATCATGATAAAACTGTATGAGATTGCTTTAAATCCAGATTCTGCTTTCACTGTTCAGCCTCTCGACTTCTTGAGAACTGGGAGGATATCTTGCTCAGAAACTAAGAAAGCTGAGTAAAATTCAGCCTCAATCACAACAAAGAGCTAATGCTGAAATGGGGTATTCTCGAGCCGGTGTTGGCAAGCAATACAGATGGAATTATAATATCAAGTTTAGATAGGGCCATGAAACTTGATGCAATACAGATGGAATAATAAACATGTGTGTATCAAGTGTGGTATAGAAGAATGCATAGAAGCCTTTATTATTGCAACATATACACTACAGTACAGTGGAATTCTTTTCTTCAAATACCCCAAATGAGGAGGTTGGGGTCAGAGTGCAGGGGCAGCTATGATACAGTGCCCCGGAAGCAGGGAGGGTTGAGGACCTTGCTCAAGGACCCAGCAGTGGCAGCTTGGCTGTGCTGGGCCTTGAACCCCAATACTCCGATCAACAACCCTGAGCCTTAACCAGTTGAGCCACCACTGCCCATATACATATAAAATCAAAGATTAGATGAAAACAACCAATAGTACTCAAAAATAGGCTGACTCCAATCACCACATTGACCCATCTAGCCCAATCTACTATGATAAAAATAAAGAAAAACCAGGTTAGTCATACTGGATGATGTAGGGTTAAATCAAAGTTTATTGAAAATCAGCACTGATCAAAGACGACATCTGTGCTTCTACAAAATGAGGTTCACCCTCATGCACCACATATTCATTCTCATATCCATTCTCCTTATCAAAATTGTGGTTAGAATCTAATGGAAAATGTTTATGTTTATTAAATTTAATTCTAAATACAATTTAATATTTAATTTAATTCAAATCACCCCTTATGAAGAACTCAAAATCAAAGTCTGTGATGTCGCCCGGTATGGCGCAACCGGGGCCCCACGCTGGAGCCAGGCCTGGAATTGGGGCTCGCATGCGAGCGCTTGGTGGCCGGGTCTTACCTCACGCGGCCCGAAGGAGCGACTTGGGACCGATCTCCCGTGGGCCCACCACCTGCAGGAGGAACCCCAAGGGACCAGTGCATTGTGGATTGGGTGGCAGTCGAAGGCGGGGGCCTCTGCGACCAGATCCCCTGACACGGAATCTGGCTCTAGGAACGGGGGCAGGGGTTGGGGGGGGGGGCAGTGCCCCTGTGACAACAAGCTTGGACCCCCTTGTGGCCCCCCTAAATGTGGAGTGTAAAATAATTTTCAAAAAATTTTTGTGATCGTTGTTTTTTAAATCCGTTATTAGACAGTGGCAACGCAGAACAGAAATGTAACCCACACATTTTTTAGAGGAACTGCTTGAAGCTTTTGGCCTTTGGTTACATGGCACCCTCCGAGGCAGACCTGTTTGCTCGCTCCGCGCTAAAATGTCGGATTTTTCTTCTTTTTTGTGTGTTTCTTGTTTTTTCTGCAGTGCATAAATGTCACACACTGCTTACATACAATCAACAGGAATTACTAGACATCGCCAACTCACGACACATTGACTTCACTAGTTTTATTCCTCTGGAGCTACAACACATTGTTTGCTCCCAAAGTCACCACCGAAACCCAGCTTACAGACAACGACTGAAACAATCACACCCTGTCACCAAACAGGTTAAACACTGGACCCCAGAGACTGAGAGCACCCTGCAGGACTGTTTTGCTTTGACAGACTGGGATGTGTTTAAAGCTGCATCCACTCTGGAGGACTCTTCCGTCAGCGTACAGGACTATGCTGAGTATGTGACTGGGTACATCAGCACTTGTGTCGATAATATTGTGCCCACCATACAAATCAGGAAGTTTCCAAACCAGAAGCCCTGGATAAACACTCAGGTACGTCACATGCTGCGTGCTCGCTCTCTTGCATTTAGACCAGGCAACAAGACCGAGTACAAAGCTGAAAAGTATGGACTGAGAAAAGCCATCAGTAAGAGGCAGTACAGAGAGAAGCTGGACAGCTTCTATTCTACTTCTGACTCGGGGCGGATGTGGCAAGGCCTGCAGCAAATCACTTACTACAGGACCACCACCAACATCACCTCAACAGACAGCCTGCCGGACAACCTCAACACATTCTACACCCACTTTTCCCTCCAATCATCATGAAGTGTTCCGAGAGAGTGGTGCTGGCCCACATTCAGAGCAGCATACCAGACACTATTGACCCCCTTCTCATATGGAAAATAAGAACTCATACCTAAGGATACTCTTCATCGACAGCTCCGCCTTCAACTCGGTTATCCCAACAAACTCACCCACAAATTGTCCAACTTGGTCTGCACCCCACTCTCTGTGACTGGCTCCTAGACTTCCTGACTGGCAGGCCTCGTTCTGTCAGGATTGGTAATAGGACTTCAGCCAGTATCATCATAAACATTGGAACTCCACAGGGTTGTGTACTCAGCCCCATCCTCTACACCCTGTTCACTTACGACTGTGTCGCCTCCCACAAGGACAACATCATCCTGAAATTAGCGGATGACACTGCAGTGATAGGACGCATCACTGGAGGTGACGAGGCAGCCTACAGGAGGGAGGTGGCCAGGCTGGTGTCATGGTGCGAAGACAACAACCTCACCCTCAACATGGACAAGATGAAAGAAATGATAGTGGAGAAAGGAGAAAGGAGAATGCATCAGGCACTGTTCATCCGGGAGCTTGAAGTGGAGAGGGTGAGCAATTTTAAATACCTGGGTGTCCACATCAGTGAGGACCTCACTTGGACACCTCACGTCACGCAGCTGGTCAAGAAGGCCCAACAGTGGCTGTTTTTTCTGAGAATACTGAGGAAGTTTGGCATGTCGCCTAAGATCCTCAGCAACTTCTACAGCTGGGTCATCGAGAGTGTCCTGACCAACTGCCTCACTGTGTGGTACGGCAGCACTACTGTCATGGACCGCAAACGCCTGCAGAGAGTGGTGAAGACTGCGCAGAAGATCATCAGGACTCCACTGCCCTCTCTGCAGAGCATCTACCACCACAGAGTCCACAGGAGAGCTGCTTCCATCCTCAAAGACCCCTCCCACGCCCAGCACGGATTGTTCACACTTCTACCCTCAGGACAGAGGTAAAGAAGTGTGATATGCAGGATCTCAAGACTGAAGAACTCTTTCTTCCCCTCTGCCATCAGACTCCTAATCAGCTGACAGGAGTTTGCAATCATGGACATAACTGCTTAACTGTTTATATGGACATAACTTTTTACATTGAACTACATTTTTGCACATTCATTTTCTCAGAACTGCACTACCTCACCAAGAACTGCACTACCTCACTTTATTGCCTTATTTGGCACTGCACTTCTTATTGCCTCTATTAAGAACTGTACCTCACCTTTATTGCATTTATTGCTCTTTTTTTATTCTATTATATTCATTTTTCATTCATTAATGTTTATTTTATTTTATTTTTTACTTTACTATATGACATTTAGTGTGGACACCAAAGTAAGAAATTCATTGTGCAAGAAAACATGCTTTCTGTCTGTGCGTATGATAATAAACAGTTTGAAGTTGAAGTGGAACATAACAGTATGAAATTGGTGAAAGTTTTGTGTGAATATTATGGTTGAAAACTTCTAGCAAAGAAAGAAATATAGAGGTGAGTAAAGTTGTTAATGTGTTGTATTTGTATTAAATGCATTTCAGAAGTAATCCATATATAAATGTTAGATCAGCTAATCTCACTTAAGTAAAGTTGGATATATTCACAGATTCGAGTTTCACGAGTCAATAATTCCTGAACTAAATGCTCTTTAACACAAATAACTCCTCTTTTTTATACAGTAGTAGTAATGTAGAGAGGCAGCTACAACCCAATTTTCCTAAAAATCAGCTTTTCTCTGTTGTGGACAAAATACACAAGTCTCTATGTGCAGATGACTAAGAAACGGATTCCAAGGCACCATCTGCAAAGTGTAAAACCCGAAAAGCGAATACTGTATTACAGTGAAGTTAAGACATTAAAAAACAAACAGACATTTCCCCAAAATAAATGTTGTAGTATAACTATCAGGACATCAGTGATGTGTGAGCTCAATTTGGTGACAGTACAGTGTATTACAGTGAAGTTATTGACTGTTTTTTGTATTCGCTTTTTGGGTTTTGCACTTTGCAGGCGGTCCCTTGGAATCTGTCTCTTAGGTGTTCGCACATAGAGACTAATGTATTTTGTCTAACTCGGAGGAAAGGATATTGAGGAAAATTGGGTTGTAGCTTCCTCTCTACATTAATATGATAAAAAAAGATGATAAAAAAGTGTTATTTGTGTAATAAGAGTGTTTAGCTCAGTTATTGATGAGTTATTGACTCGGGTAACTCCAATCTGTGAATATGCGGCCAACTTCACTTAAATGCTAATCTCAACCTGGCCATTTGTTAGTTTGTGGCAGTTTGAAAAGGGATAAAATATGTGATCAACAAACTCATGGTTCTGAGTTAGTTACCTAGCAAATCAGTTATTTTCATTAAATTAATTCATAAGCTTCTTGGTCCCCATTGCTTTTGCTCTATACATCTCACCAAAATGAAGAGATAGAAGGACATCATGTCGTTCTTCAAAAGAAAACATAAGGTAGACAGTGAGACAGACCCAGATGGTTCAGGTAATAGTAATACCAACAAAATAGTTTCCTATATAATTGTAGTAATAACAACAAAAAGACATGACAGAGTAAAAATGATGGTGGTAAAATAAATATATAAATACATTCTCATCAGCAAATAATGGAAAACTGAAAAATACTAAGATAGACAGATGAACTAATAAGTGCACTTAAAACTTAATTCTCAATATTTATGTAAATGAAAACTATTTGCTGAAATGAAAAGGGTGTATATATATATATATATAATATGAATTTGCTGATCTTTTTGCAAAAAAAATACAAAAATCGTAGAATACTGTTACTGTGACAATATGTAATGCAAATGTAAAAAATAAACTTGAAATGCAAATACATTGTTGAATGATTATAAGCATGGTATTTTGCCTGTTAATGCCTGCAGTGCAGTGCAGAAAATGATATGACAACAATAATGTCTAAATGTAACTGGCCCCTCTAACAATACAACTGCCCCCCTATCCCCCTCCCTCCCATTTGAAATGGTCTAGAACCGCCACTGCTCAAGACAGGCTGGACTCTCTACTAATCTGGAGTTGTCCGCGGTGAGAGGCAGCGGGCTGGTGTGGGATTGCTCATAGCCCCCCAGCTCAGCCGCCATGTGTTGGAGTTCACCCAGAACAAGAGGGTCCTTTCTCTGCGCCTTCGGGTCAGGGATAGGACTCTCACTGTTATTTGCACTTATGGGCCAAATGGCAGTGTAGAGTACACAACCTTCTTGGCATATCTGGGAGGGGTGCTGGAAAGTGCTCCGACCGGGGACTCCATCGTTCTACTGAAAGACTTCAACGCTCACGTGGGCAGCAACAGTGACACCTGGAGGGGCGTGATTGTCGTGGTTGACCCTGGATGTAAGGGATGCTGTCAAGCTGAAGAAGGAGTCCTATTGAGCCTGGTTGGCTTGGGGTACTCTGGAGGCAGCTGATAGGTACCGGAGGGCCAAGCGAGCTTCAGCCCGGGTGGTTGCGGAGGCAAAAACTCTGGTCTGGGAGGAGTTCGGTGAGGCCATGGAGAAGGACCATCGGTCAGCCTCAAAGAAATTCTGGCAAACCATCTTGCGCTTCAGGAGAGGGAAGCAGTGCCCTGTACACACTGTTTACAGTGGGAGTGGGAATCTGCTGACTTTGACTGGGGACATCCTCAGACGGTGGAAGGAGTACTTCGAGGATCTCCTCAACCCCACTGACATGTCTTCCACTGAGGAAGCAGAGGCTGAGGGCGCAGTTGTTGACTCGTTGATCCAAGCTTAGGTCACTGAGGTAGTTGAGTAGCTCCTCAGTGGCAAGGCATCAGGGGTGAATGAGATCTGCCCTGAGTACCTCAAGTCTCTGGATGTTGTGGGACTGTCTTGGTTGACACGCATCTGCAACATTGCATGGCAGCTAGGGACAGTGCCTCTGGTCTGGCAGACTGGGGTGGTGGTCCCTCTGTTTAAGAAAGGGGACCGGAGGGTGTGTTCCATCTATAGGGGGATCACACTCCTCAGCCTCCCCAGAAAAGTCTATGCCAGGGTACTGGAGAGGAGAATTCGCCCAATAGTCGAACCTCAGATTCAGGAGGAACAATGCAGGTTTCGTCAAGGCCGTGGAACACTGCACCATCTCTATACCCTCGCCAGGTTGTTGGAGGGTTCATGGGAGTTTGCTCAACCAGTCCACATGTGCTTTGTGGATCTGGAGAAGGCATTCGACTGTGTCCCTCGTGGTGACCTGTCCCTCGGAGGGTGCTCTGGGAGTATGGGGTCCGGGGACCTCTGCTAAGGGCTGTCCGGTCCCTATATGACCGAAGGTGGAGTTTCGTTTGCATTGCCGTCAGTAAGTCAGACTTGTTCCCAGTGCATGTGGGACTCCGGCAGGGCTGCCCTTTGTCACCAGTTCTGTTCATTATTTATATGGACAGGATTTCTAGGTGTAGTCGGGGGCCGACGGAGTCCGGTTTGGGGACCACAGCATTTCAGCTCTGCTTTTTGCAGATGATGTTGTCCTGTTGTCTTCCTGAAATCAGGACCTTCAGCGTGTACTGGGACGGTTTGCAGCCGAGTGTGAAGCGGCAGGGATGAGAATCAGCACCTCCAAGTCCAAGGCCATGGTTCTCAGCCGGAAAAGGGTGGCTTGCCCCCTTCAGGTTGGTGGAGAGCTCCTGCCTCAAGTGGAGGAGTTTAAGTATCTTGGGGTCTTGTTCATGAGTGAGGGAAGGATGGAGCAGGAGATCGACAGGTGGATAGGTGTATCTTCTGCAGTGATGCAGTCCATATATCGGTCAGAAAAAGCTGAGCCGCAAGGCAAATCTCTCTATTTACCAGTCGATCTATGTTCCTACCCTCACCTATGGTCATGAGCTTTGGGTCATGACCGAAAGGACAAGATCCCAGATACAGGCATACGAAATGAGTTTTCTCCATAGGGTGGCTGGACACTCCCTTAGAGATAGGGTGAGGAGCTCGGTCACTCGGGAGGAGCTCAGAGTAGAACCGCTGCTCCTCCACATCAAGAGGATTCAGCTGAGGTTGCTCGGGCATCTGTTCTGGATGCCTTCTGGACACCTCCCTAGGGAGGTGTTCTGGGCATGTCCAACCGGGAGGATGCCACGGGATTAACTAGGACACGCTGGAGGGTCTATGTCTCTCGGCTGGCCAGGGAACGCCTCGGTATTCCCCCGGAAGAACTGGATGAAGTGTCTGGGGAGAAGGAAGTCTGGGCATCCCTGCTTAGACTGCTGCCCCGTGACCCGGCCCCGGATAAGCGGTAGAAGATGGATGGATATTTAATCCTTTAATCGCTGAATTCATCATTATTTTTTATCCACATTCCTGACTCAATCTTCTGTTCTGACCAGTTCATCTTCTTAGAGACATATATTCTTATAAACCATGTGATGTATTTTGAATCTAGTTTAGGAGTGGTTTCAACCACTCCCTTATGGATCAACCCATAGGTGTGAAATTACTGTAACTATGAGATCATACAATACATGCAATAATCAAGGGTTCATAAGAACTACCTGAAGGGTTCCTGGAACCTCTCCCAATACCCCAACACCAATGATCCCATATTGCTGTGGACTTTGTCACTGACCTCCCAAATTCACAAGGTTTCACTACCATCCTCATGGACAAAGATTTTCCAAAGCATGGAAACTGATTCCAGAACTCTGGCATCCCAGAGAACATTGTTATCACACTTGACTAATTAACCAAGTGTGATGTGGCATATTGTGATTATAATTTAATTGAAAATGATTATGTTCATTATATTTAATCCTTTAATCATTGAACATAATTACATTTTAATACACATTCCTGATTCAATCTTCAGCTCTGACCAGTTCATCTTCTTTGGAGAAAGGACATATATTCCTATAAATCACATGATGTGTTTTGAATTTAGTTTAGGTGTGGTTTCAACCACGTCCTTCTGGATCAAACCATAGGTGTGAAATTACTGTAACTGTGATTAAACATTTCATACAGTAACCAGCAGCATAGTGATTATTGGTTTGTAGGTGAACAGTGCATGATGATATTCCTGAACTTGCATGTAAGAATGTGGTGTAGTAATGAAAAAAACATTATTTTCACCTTGGCAGTGGTTGTGGTGGCTACTCCAATCTAGCATGAGATGGGGTATGGGCTTCTGGACTAAAGCTGCTTAAATTGGAACTTACATTGATCTAGAAGCTTGTCACTCTCAGCTGTGAGAAAAAACAATAAAATTTCTTCTTAAATGTGTTTTTATATGTATTGTATATTATATTTATCAGAATATGTTATATTCCTAAAGTTACCATATTATGGTGTCTGTCCAATATATGCTATACTAGTTTGGTTTGTTGTAACCTGTATAAGAACTACTACATACATTTGAATATATTCAAGATTTTTTTATTAGCAAAGTAAAATTCACTTTTGCATTGAATGAGCAATTAATATAGAATAAATTCAACACTGTTTTTCAGCATATATGAACTATGACTGATTTCTGAAATGTAAACCTCCTGATCATGGCCATGGTGATAAATACTGTAGGCAAAGACCAACGACTTGGAGTGGTTTTGAAACCAAAAATAGACAGTGAATCATTTGAGAGGAAAGAGATGGCTGTTATTTCTGATTATCTTAAAAAATCTGAAAACTTTTGAATTAAAATAATAACAATTTTAATGTAAATGCTCTTCATCTGTCAATATAATTGTTTATACGCAGGTGTCGCTAGCCAGCTGTCACTATGGAGAACTGAAAGTCTGAGGGAAAATACGGTCACATAACCTCGTGTGTTTTTGTGTTTTGATACCTGGTAACAGCTTACTCAGTGATGTTCATTGGCTAGGTTTTAACACTCAGGTGTGTCTCCCTTATCAGGTGACAACAAAATGTTTGCTATTAATAAAGTCACAACAGAGTTAAGTATCTCTAGTCTTTATCTTGCTCCTGAAAGACATTTCTACATTTCTACAGCAGGTAAAGTATACTTAAATACGATTAAACTTACACTTGTAATTTTCTAAAACCATTTTAGTTATTTTGGTTTTATTCAAATAAGTTAAAGTAAAAAGATACATACCTGTCTAAAATAAAATAATTATTCATGATGAAGAGAATAATGAAAATTAATTAGTTATAAGAACTTAGGAGAATGAATAAGAGAAAAGTAAGATGATTTTTTGAGAGACAAGTTTAAAAACACAAATATACCTTGTGGTGAAAAAACAAACAAATAAACAAACAAACAAAAAAGTGTCCTGTAATAATCTAAATCTGGATCAATCAGAACCAACCATTAGGAGACTGAAACAATGAAAGCTTCTATTGTGTAGTACTTTATAAAGGTATGGTGTAAATGTCTGTAAGTACACATTATTTTATCTTTTTGTTCATAAATTTTCTAATGATTCACACTTATGGTTTTAACACAAATTAGATTTGTTATTTTCTCTTTCAAAAAGGTTAGACAACAAATCATTCCATCACTGTATTTCAAGAAATGTATTACCCTAATTTTATTTTTAAAACCAAATCAACATTTTATCTGTTGATAGAATTAAAGTTTAAGCAGATAAAATAGAGAGAGAGAGAGAGAGAGAGAGAGAGAGAGAGAATATAATGTAAATTCTTTATAGATGTTCAATGTGTTTATGTTAATAATACTAACATTTCATTAACAGGTCATGCAATTGTGACTCTTGTGTTTAATTTGTGGAAATTGAACTACCATAATGTCTGCAGGGTAAGTGGATTACCTTTTACAATCAAATGGTAAACAAAAAAATTTTTCAGAAGAATGTATGTTTAGATTTCCTTATGTTTTGAAATGATTATAGACATTTTACATATGAATTTTCACAACACTAAACCAGATTTTTATCCGTCATTGTATTTAACAGATCTCAAGAGACATCATATACTGTACATGGTTTAATCCAGAAGAGTGAATTAATCAGTGAAGGTCCACCTAAACGATTTCATCTCATCACTACAAGAAGTAATCTTGGTGAAAACGGCTCAGTGAGAAAATGGACATTTGGACAGAGAGACATCAATATGCAAAACAAAATCCTACTGATGGTAGGAGAAACTGGAACAGGCAAAACTACTCTGATTAATGCCATGACTAATTATATACTCGGGGTGACGTTTACAGATGAAGTGTGGTTTGAGATTACAGAGGAGGGAGAAGAGAATCAGTCAGATCAGTCAAAAAGTCAAACAACTAAAGTCACAGTGTATGAGGTGTTTACCCAGAACAACCCAATCTGTCTGACCATCATTGACACTCCAGGTTATGGAGACACCAGGGGAACAGAATATGACAAACAGATAGCCGAGAATCTGTACAATCTGTTTCACTGTGACGGTGGAGTGAAAGAAATTGATGCAGTGTGTCTGGTAGTGAAGGCATCTGAGAATCGACTCTCTGACAGACAGCATTACATCTTTGATGCAGTTTTGTCCTTATTTGGTAAAGACATAGAAAACAACATTGTGATTTTTATCACTCACTCAGATGGATTGCCTCCAGATGATGCTCTTAATGCCATCAAGAAAGCAGGGATTCCCTTCAGGACAAATGATGATAATGAACCTGAGTATTTCTTATTTAACAATCGCCAAACAAAAAAGAGGAGCAACAAGTATAACAAAGATTTCCAGAGAGCTTGGGATCTCACAGAGGACACTTTAAATGATTTCTTTGACTCACTTGGTGAACAGAACAGAAAAAGTTTAGTGCAGACTGAAAGTTTACTGACTGAGTCGATACGACTTGAAGCCTGTATATCTAATCTACAAAACCGTATTGAGTTTGTAGAGTACAAAAGTAAAAAACTGACTCAGATACAAAAAGCTCTTGAGGAAAACCACGAAAAGATTAAGCGAGATGAAAACTTTACTTTTACAGTCACCAAATATTACAAAGAAAAAGTTCCCATTGAAGATGTTTCATGGAGGAACAGAATGGTGTCCAGTTGCTCTGTCTGTGAGGAAAACTGTCATGAGTACAATTGCTGGTGTGCCCTGAATGCCATGTTGTGTAAAGTCATAAAAAAAGGCTACTGCACTGTATGTACAGGCAAATGTCACTACACTAAACATGTCAGAGAGAACAAGAAATATGTTACACGCAGTGAAGACAGCAACATGACATTTGATGAACTTAAAAAACAATATGAAACTCTCAGTAATCCAAAATCAATTACCAAGTTTGACTCTGAGTCCTTTGAGAATGTAAAAAACGACTTTGAAACCAAAAAGAAAAAGGAAGAGGAGAAGAGCAGCATAGAGAAAAGACTGCAAGAAGAACTGACTGAGAAAGAAAAAGAAAAAGCTGAGCTGGTGGAAGAAGCCTTCAACAGCATCATGAAACTGTCACAGATTGCTCTGAAGCCAGACTCTGCTTTCATTGTTCAATCTCTTGATTTCTTGATCCCTCAAGCTGAGGAAACTGGAAGAAATGTTCTTGCTAAGAATCTAAGAGAGCTAAGGAAGATTCAGCCTGAATCAGAGGAAAGAGTTCACGCTGCAATTGAGTATGCAAGAGCAGGTTTAAATAAAATGAAAGATTTTATTAGTGGTAAATAAATTAATTCGGGAGATTAAATATGTTCGTTTAACATGATGTAATACATATGGAATAATGAACATCAAGCATCTGCATCAAGAAAGCAACATTTACTTCAGTTAATCAAATATATTGTGTTTATTCAGTAATGCTGATGTTAAAGATTTAATATTTTACATTAAAATGCTAACCATTTAAGATTTAATGTTACTTTTTGATCATACTAATAACTATTATTAGTATGATCAAAAACTAACACAATAATAATAACTATTATTATTATTTTTTTTTTTTGTATGAGCTTTCATGATTGACTTTAAAGTGTAACAGTGGAATTTTTTTTTGTGCCATATTTGTCACGTTGATGATTTAACAGACCCTAATGCAGGGATAAAGACGAGCCATGATTTATTAGACACAAATATAACAAAAGTCAACTTAACTTGAAGAAACCTAAGATAAACCAAAACGAGAACACATAGAAACTACATGGCATGACTAAGACAAAAACAAAGTTACTTCAAACATGGAAACAAAACATAACAGGACACAGCACACAGTGACAAACATAGAACCTTTTGTGAACAATGAATCAACAAACAAGCAATCTAAAATGAAGGGTATAATGAACAAGCCACATTAGGAGTAATGGGGGACAGTTAAACTTATACAAGACATAAACACATGTTGATAACAACAAAACACCTGCCAGCACACCCTATAGACCCAGAATTTGACAATACTACTTGTGAAGCTGTACTGTTCATAAAAAAGATGTTCATCCTTTTCTTCATGTATTCTTGTAATTTTGTGTTCTCAGTGTATCTGTTTATCTGGCTTTCTTATTAAATATCTGGTAACTGTATGTGTTTGAGTCACCACTTTCTGACACTAACCTACATCAATCGAATAACATTCAATCTACAGTGAATCATAATCAAGATCATTTTTAACAGTGTTATTACAAATAAAAACTAACTATTATGATTGAAGGGTAATAGAATAAATTATTTTTAAAAAACAATTCTTTGTTAGATGCTAAAAATCCCAGCATATTCACACAAACAGTCTTCTATTTCCATTAACATATTTGTATTAAGTTTTTGTGTCATTATTGACAGAACCAGAGCTACTTTAAACATCTTTGTGTCATATTTAATAAATATATAAATTTTTAAATTATATATATATATATATATATATATATATATATATATATATATATATATATATATATATATATATATATAATTTAAATATTTATAATTTATATATAATTATATATATATATAGACTATAATATAGTCTGCTTGAAATGCTAGAGATTATTAGAGCATGTCTAAAATTCTAAGAATATACTGTTGTGTGAAGGTAAAAAAAAAATTGGACACCTTGTATTTTAAGTCTATTTTCCAAATGACCTTCTGAAACTGCAGTGGCCTAAAAATTCAAAATATTTGCTTATTTTCTGCTGTCACACACTGTAGGACTCCATGTCTCCACACTGAACAGAAAAACAACAATTTATGGAGAGAATTAATGTAGTACAAATAAACGATGAGCTCAAAACTAAGTTACATATAACTCGCAAACCACTTTGAGTGCAAGTTATTTCATTTATCAGTGGAGTATAATTATTAACCTGTTTGACTTGTTCTTTTAATTGAATGTCTCATCTACATTACAGTAATTTAGAACTGGAGTATAAATGTTAACTCCGTCCAGGGTGTATCCTGCCTTGATGCCCGATGACGCCTGGGATAGGCACAGGCTCCCCGTGACCCAAGGTAGTTCGGATAAGCGGTAGAAAATGAGTGAGTGAGAGTGAGTATAAATGTTATAAACTTTAGTCTTTTCTTTTTTGTGTTTTGTTTGTGGGAATTTCAGAAAAAAATTAAATAATTAACAAAATATTAATAGGCATCTTGTTCAAACATATGTACTGTCTTTAGATTTAACAGATCTTAAGAGACATCACTAACTGAATGTGATGTAAACCAAATGGATAATCTAATTAGTGAAGGTCCACCTGCATGTTATCATCTCCTTACATCCAGAAGACAGTTCAGTGAGAAAATGGATTTTGGACAGTGAGACATCAATATGCAAAACAAAATCCTACTGATCCTAGGAGAAACTAGAACAGGCAGAACTACTCTGATTAATGTCATGACTAATTATATACTTGGGATGATATTTACAGATGAAGTGGGGTTTGACAAGAGAATCACATGCCAGGTCAGTCAAAAAGTCAAACAACTGAAATCACTATGTACAGTATGAGCTGTTTGTGCATAACGACCCAATCTGTCTGTCCATCGATGACACTCCAGATTATGGAGATATCAAGCGAATAGAATATGACAAACAGATCACTGAGAATCTGTACAAAGTGTTTCATTAGTGATAGTGGAGTGAGTGCAATCTATGATGCAATTTTGTCCTTATATGTTGACATAAATAACAACATTGCTTTGTCATGCTTTTTACTCATTCAGATGATGCTCTTAATGCCATCAAGACAGCAGGGTTTCCCAACAGGAAAAATAAAGATAATAAGCCTGAGAATTTCTATTCAACAATTTTCAAACTGAGGAAATAAGACCAAAGTATAACAGAGCTCTCCAGACAGCTTGAGACCGAATAGAGGACATTTTAAATTATTTCTGTTCCATACTAAATGCACTGAACAAAAAAAGCTAAGTGCAGACTGAAAGCGTACCGACTGAGTCGATACGACTTGAAACTGTATTTCTAATCTACAAAACCATGTTAAATTTATCAAGTGCAAGAACTAATGCAATTTATTAAATGAAAATGCAAATGTTTACTTTTACAGTCACCAAATATTAGAAAGAAAAGTTTCTCACTGAAGATGTTTAATGGTGGGACAGCAAGGTGACTAGTTTCTATGACTGTAAGAAGAAAGTATACAATAAGTGATGGTTGGCTTGTAATTCTGGGTGGTGTTATGTCAGGAAAATGGCAGCAATAATTCAGCATCAATAATCAAGATGGATTTAAAGTCCCTTGAAAATGTAGCAAAAGACTTTGAAAGCAACAAGAAACAATAAGAGAAGACTAGCATGAAAGAAAACTTAAAGAAGAACTGATAGAGAAAGAAAAGGAAAGAGCTGAGCTGGTAGAAGAAGCTTACAACATCATGATTAAACTGTATGAGATTGCTTTAAATCCAGATTCTACTTTCACTGTTCAGCCTCTCGACTTCTTGAGAACTGGGAGGATATCTTGCTCAGAAACTAAGAAAGCTGAGTAAAATTCAGCCTGAATCACAACAAAGAGCTAATGCTGTAATGGGGTATTCTCGAGCCGGTGTTGGCAAGCAATACAGATGGAATTATAATATCGAGTTTAGATAGGGCCATGAAACTTGATGCAATACAGATGGAATAATAAACATGTGTGTATCAAGTGTGCATGTGTGGTATAGAAGAATGCATTGAAGCCTTTATTATCGCAACATATACACTACAGCACAGTGAAATACTTTTCTTCACATACCTCAACTGAGGAGGTTGGGGTCAGAGTGCAGGGGCAGCTACGATACAGTGCCCCGGGAGCAGGGAGGGTTGAGGGCCTTGCTCAAGGGCCCAGCAGTGGCAGCTTGGCTGTGCTGGGCCTTGAACCCCGATACTCCGATCAACAACCCTGAGCCTTAACCAGTTGAGCCACCACTGCCCATATACATATAAAATCAAAGATTAGATGAAAACAACCGATAGTACTCAAAAATAGGCTGACTCCAATCACCACATTGACCCATCTCGCCCAATCTACTATGATAAAAATAAAGAAAAACCAGGTTAGTCATACTGGATGATGCAGGGTTAAATCAAAGTTTATTGAAAATCAGCACTGATCAAAGACGACATCTGTGCTTCTACAAAATGAGGTTGACCCTCATGCACCACATATCCATTCTCATATCCATTGTCCTTATCAAAATTGTGATTAGAATCAAATGGAAAATGTTTATGTTTATTAAATTTAATTCTAAATACAATTCAATATTTAATTTAATTCAAATCACCCCTTATGAAGAACTCAAAATCAAGGTCTGTAACGTCGCCCGGTATGGCGCAACCGGGGCCCCACGCTGGAGCCAGGCCTGGGGTTGGGGCCCGCATGCGAGCGCTTGGTGGCCAGGATTTACCTTGCGGGGCTCGCCTCCACGCACAGCTTGGGCTCTGGAAGCCAACTCCTTGAGAGCACTGGCGGGGCAGGGGGGGGCAGTGCCCCTGTGACAACAAGCTTGGACCCCTTTGTGGCCCCCCTAAATGTGGAGTGTAAAATAATTTTCAAAAAATGTTTGTGATCGTTGTTTTTTAAATCCGTTATCAGACAGTGGCAACGCGGAACAGAAATGTAACCCACACATTTTTTAGAGGGACTGCTTGAAGCTTTTGGCCTTTGGTTACATGGCGCCCTCCAAGGCAGACGTGTTTGCTCACTTCGCGCTAAAATGTCGGATTTTTCTTCTTTTTTGTGTTTTTCTTGTTTTTTCTGCAGTGCATAAATGTCATGCACTGCTTCCATACAATCAACAGGAATTACTTAGACATCGCCAACTCACAACACATTGACTTCACTAGTTTTATTCTACAACACATTGTTTGCTCCCAAAGTCACCACCGAAACCACCACCAAACCATGCCAGGGGTCACTAGGCACCATTCAGCCACAGCCTCACTCAGCCGCGTCCGGTATGGCTAAAGGGGGAGGGGGGTGTGTGTTTGTCAACAACTCGTGGTGTGGAGATATACAGACGGTTTATAAACACTGTTCACCAGATGTGGAGTTTCTACTGCTGAAATGCCGTCCTTATTATCTTCCGACGCAATTTACTGCTGTGTTTTTGGCCGCTGTTTACACCCCCAAATCCCCCCCCCCCCAACCCCCCGCCGCCACCGCCGCCGCCGCCGCAAGCTAACTCCACGGCAGCACTCAACAAACTCCATGGCGTCATCAGCGTGTTAGAAACGGCTCATCCTCACACTGTTTTTATTGTTGCTGATGACTTCAACCAGTGTAGTTTACGGACTGTATTCGCCAAATACCACCAGCATGTGGACATTCCCACCCGTGATAAGAACACTCTATACCATGTTTACAGCAACATATGTGGTGCATACAGGACTGCACCCGACCCCCACTTGGGACACTCAGATCACATCTATTTGTTCCTGTACCCAGCTTACAGACAATGACTGAAACAAGCACACCCTGTCACCAAACAGGTTAAACACTGGACCCCAGAGACTGAGAGCACCCTGCAGGACTGTTTTGCTTTGACAGACTGGGATGTGTTTAAAGCTGCAGCCACTCTGGAGGACTCTTCCGTCAGCGTACAGGACTATGCTGAGTATGTGACTGGGTACATCAGCACTTGTGTCGATAATATTGTGCCCACCATACAAATCAGGAAGTTTCCAAGCCAGAAGCCCAGGATAAACACTCAGGTATGTCACATGCTGCGTCCTCACTCTCTTGCATTTAGATCAGGCAACAAGACAGAGTACAAAGCTGCAAAGTATGGTCTGAGAAAAGCCATCACAGCGGCCAAGAGGCAGTACAGAGAGAAGCTGGACAGCTTCTATTCTACTTCTGACTCGGGGCGGATGTGGCAAGGCCTGCAGCAAATCACAGACTACAGAACCACCACCAACAATATCACCTCAACAGACAGCCTGCCGGTCAACCTCAACACATTATACACCTACTTTGAGGCCCCCAGCTACACTGCAGAGAGGGGGCTCACCCACACCTGGACCACCCAACCCCCCTCCCCTCCAGTAACCATCTCAACAATCCAGGTACACAAAGCTCTGAGGAAGATAAACCCCTGCAAAGCAGCAGGACCAGATAACATTCCTGGGCGGGCCCTCAGAGCATGTGCCAATGAGCTGACTGATGTTCTCACCTCCATCTTCAACCTCTCCCTCAGCCAGTGCACTGTTCCTTCGTTCTTTAAGACCACGAACATCGTCCCTCAGCCCAAGAAGAGCACACCCACCTGCCTGAATGACTACAGGCCAGTGGCACTCACTCCAATCATCATGAAGTGCTCCGAGAGAGTGGTGCTAGCCCACATTCAGAGCAGCATACCAGACACTATTGACCCCCTTCTCATCTGTAAAATAAGAACTCATACCTATGGATACTCTTCATCGACAGCTCCGCCTTCAACACGGTTATCCCCAACAAACTCATTTTGTCCAAACTTGGTCTGCACCCCACCCTCTGTGACTGGCTCCTAGACTTCCTGACTGGCAGGCCTCGGTCTGTCAGGATTGGTAATAGGACTTCAGCCAGTATCATCACAAACATTGGAACTCCACAGGGTTGTGTACTCAGCCCCATCCTCTACTCCCTGTTCACTTACGACTGTGTCGCCTCCCACAAGGACAACATCATCATGAAGTTTGCGGATGACACTGCAGTGATAGGAGGCATCACTGGAGGTGACAAGGCAGCCTACAGGAGGGAGGTGGCCAGTCTGGTGTCATGGTGTGAAGACAACAACCTCACCCTCAACATGGACAAGATGAAAGAAATGATAGTGGAGAAAGGAGAAAGGAGAATGCATCAGGCACTGTTCATCCGGGAGCTTGAAGTGGAGAGGGTGAGCAATTTTAAATACCTGGGTGTCCACATCAGTGAGGACCTCACTTGGACACCTCACGTCACACAGCTGGTCAAGAAGGCCCAACAGTGGCTGTTTTTTCTGAGAAGACTGAGGAAGTTTGGCATGTCGCCTAAGATCCTCAGCAACTTCTACAGCTGCGTCATCGAGAGTGTCCTGACCAACTGCCTTACTGTGTGGTATGGCAGCACTACTGTCATGGACCGCAAACGCCTGCAGAGAGTGGTGAAGACTGCGCAGAAGATCATCAGGACTCCACTGCCCTCTCTGCAGAGCATCTACCACCACAGAGTCCACAGGAGAGCTGCTTCCATCCTCAAAGACCCCTCCCACGCCCAGCACGGATTGTTCACACTTCAACCCTCAGGACAGAGGTAAAGAAGTGTGATATGCAGGATCTCAAGACTGAAGAACTCTTTCTTCCCCTCTGCCATCAGACTCCTAAACAGCTGACAGGAGTTTGCAATCATGGACATAACTGCTTAACTGTTTATATGGACATAACTGTTTACATTGAACTACATTTTTGCACATTCATTTTCTCAGAACTGCACTACCTCACCAAGAACTGCACTACCTCACTTTATTGCCTTATTTGGCACTGCACTTCTTATTGCCTCTATTAAGAACTGTACCTCACCTTTATTGCATTTATTGCTCTTTTTTATTCTATTATATTTGTTTTTCATTCATTCATTTATTTTTATTTTATTTTATTTTATTTTTTACTTTACTATATGACATTTAGTGTGGACACCAAAGTAAGAAATTCATTGTGCAAGAAAACATGCTTTCTGTCTGTGCGTATGATAATAAACACTTTGAAGTTTGAAGTTTAAGTGGAACATAACAGTATGAAATTGGTGAAAGTTTTGCGTGAATATTATGGTTGAAAACTTCTAGCAAAGAAGGAAATATAGAGGTGAGTAAAGTTGTTAATGTGTTGTATATGTATTAAATGCATACAGAAGTTATCCATATGTAAATGTTAGATCAGCTAATCTCACTTAAGTAAAGTTGGATATATTCACAGATTCGAGTTTCACGAGTCAATAATTCCTGAACTAAATGCTCTTTTACATAAATAACTCCTCTTTTTTATACAGTAGTAGTAATGTAGAGAGGCAGCTACAACCCAATTTTCCTAAAAATCAGCTTTTCTCTGTGGTGGACAAAATACACAAGTCTCTATGTGTAGACAACTGAGAAACGGATTCCAAGGCACTATCTGCAAAGTGCAAAACCCGAAAAGCGAATACTGTATTACAGTGAAGTTATTGATTTTTTAAAATGAAAAATCATAAAAAAATAAACAAAAAGACATTTCCCCAAAATAAATGTTGTAGTATAACTATCAGGACATCAGTGATGTGTGAGCTGAATTTGTTAACAGTACAGTGTATTACAGTGAAGTTATTGACTGTTTTTTGTATTCGCTTTTTGAATTTTGCACTTTGCAATCGGTCCCTTGGAATCTGTCTCTTAGGTGTTCGCACATAGAGACTTATGTATTTTGTCTAACGCGGAGGAAAGGATATTGAGGAAAATTGGGTTGTAGCTTCCTCTCTACATTACTATGATAAAAAAGAGGTGTTATTTGTGTAATAAGAGTGTTTAGCTCAGGGGTTATTGACTCGGGTAACTCCAATCTGTGAACATGCGGCCAACTTTACTTAAGTGCTAATCTCAACCTGGCCATTTGTTAGTTTGTGGCAGTTTGAAAAGGGATAAAATATGTGATCAACAAACTCTTGGTTCTGAGTTAGTTACCTAGCAAATCAGTTATTTTCATTAAATTAATTCATAAGCTTCTTGGTCCCTATTGCTTTTGCTCTATACATCTCACCAAAATGAAGAGATAAAAGGACATCATGTCGTTCTTCAAAAGAAAACATAAGGTAGACAGTGAGACAGACCCAGATGGTTCAGGTAATATTAATACCAACAAAATATTTTTGTATTTAATTGTAGTAATAACAACAAAAAGACATGACAGAGTAAAAATGAGGGTGGTAAAATAAATATATAAATACATTCTCATCAGCAAATAATGGAAAACTGAAAAATACTAAGATAGACAGATGAACTAATAAGTGCACTTAAAACTTAATTCTCAATATTTATGTCAATGAAAACTATTTGCTGACTTGAAAAAGGTGTGTGTGTGTGTGTGTGTGTGTGTGTGTATATATATAATATGAATTTGCTGATGTTTTTGCAAAAAAAACACAAACACGGTCGGCCTCAAAGAAATTCTGGCAAACCATCTTGCGCTTCAGGAGAGGGAAGCAGGGCCCTGCACACACTGTTTACAGTGGGAGTGGGAATCTGCTGACTTTGACTGGGGACATCCTCGGACGGTGGAAGGAGTACTTCGAGGATCTCCTCAACCCCACCGACATGTCTTCCACTGAGGAAGCAGAGGCTGAGGGCTCAGTGTGGACTCGTTGATCCAAGCTGAGGTCACTGAGGTAGTTGAGAAGCTCCTCAGTGGCAAGGAAAAGGGGTGAATGAGATCCGCCCTGAGTACCTCAAGTCTCTGGATGTTGTGGGGCTGTCTTGGTTGACACACATCTGCAACATCGCATGGCAGCTAGGGACAGTGCCTCTGGTCTGGCAGACTGGGGTGGTGGTCCCTCTGTTTAAGAAAGGGGACCGGAGGGTGTGTTCCAACTATAGGGGATCACACTCCTCAGCCTCCCTGGAAAAGTCTATGCCAGGGTACTGGAGAGGAGAATTTGCCCGATAGTCGAACCTCAGATTCAGGAGGAACAATGCAGGTTTCGTCCCGGCCGTGGAACACTGCACCATCTCTATAGGGTGGCTGGACACTCCCTTAGAGATAGGGTGAGGAGCTCAGTCACTCGGGTGGAGCTCAGAGTAGAACCGCTGCTCCTTCACATCAAGAGGAGTCAGCTGAGGTGGCTTGGGCATCTGTTATGAATGCCTTCTGGACACCTCCCTAGGGAGGTGTTCTGGGCATGTCCAACCGGGAGGATCCCCCTGGGATTAGGACACGCTGGAGGGTCTATGTCTCTCGGCTGGCCAGGGAACGCCTCGGTATTCCCCCGGAAGAACTGGATGAAGTGTCTGGGGAGAAGGAAGTCTGGGCATCCCTGCTTAGACTGCTGCCCCGTGACCCGGCCCCGGATAAGCGGTAGAAGATGGATGGATATTTAATCCTTTAATCGCTGAATTCATCATTATTTTTTATCCACATTCCTGACTCAATCTTCTGTTCTGACCAGTTCATCTTCTTAGAGCCATATATTCTTATAAATCATGTGATGTATTTTGAATCTAGTTTAGGAGTGGTTTCAACCACTCCCTTATGGATCAACCCATAGGTGTGAAATTACTGTAACTATGAGATCATACAATACATGCAGTAATCAAGGGTTCATAAGAACTACCTGAAGGGTTCCTGGAACCTCTCCCAATACCCCAACACCCATGGTCCCATATTGCTATGGACTTTGTCACTGACCTCCCAAATTCACAAGGTTTCACTACCATCCTCATGGACAAAGATTTTCCAAAGCATGGAAACTGATTCCAGAACTCTGGCATCCCAGAGAACATTGTTATCACACTTGACTAATTAACCAAGTGTGATGTGGCATATTGTGATTATAATTTAATTGAAAATGATTATGTTCATTATATTTAATCCTTTAATCATTGAACATCATTACATTTTAATACACATTCCTGACTCAATCTTCAGCTCTGACCAGTTCATCTTCTTTGGAGAAAGGACATATATTCCTATAAATCACATGATGTGTTTTGAATTTAGTTTAGGCGTGGTTTAAACCACTTCCTTCTGGATCAAACCATAGGTGTGAAATTACTGTAACTGTGTGATTAAACATTTCATACAGTAACCAGCAGCATAGTGATTATTGTATTGTAGGTGAACAGTGCATGATGATATTCCTGAACATGCATGTAAGAATGTGGTGTAGTAATGAAAAAAACATTATTTTCACCTTGGCAGTGGTTGTGGTGGCTACTCCAATCTAGCATGAGTTGGGGTATGGGCTTCTGGACTAAAGCTGCTTAAATTGGAACTTAAATTGATCTAGAAGCTTGTCACTGTCAGCTGTGAGAAAAAAGAATAAAATTTCTTCTTAAATGTGTTTTTATATGTATTGTATATTATATTTATCAGAATATGTTATATTCCTAAAGTTACCATATTATGGTGTCTGTCCAATATATGCTATACTAGTTTGGTTTGTTGTAACCTGTATAAGAACTACTACATACATACTACATACTACATATTAGCAAAGTAAAATTCACTTTTGCATTGAATGAGCAATTAATATAGAATAAATTCAGCACTGTTTTTCAGCATATATGAACTATGACTGATTTCTGAAATGCAAACCTCCTGATCATGGCCATGGTAATAAGTACTGTAGGCAAAGACCAATGACTTGGGGTGGTTTTGAAAACAAAAATAGACAGTGAATCATTTGAGAGGAAAGAGATAGCTGTTATTTATGATTATCTTAAAAGAATCTGAAAATTTTTGAATTAAAAAAATAATAATTTTAATGTAAATTCTTTTCATCTGTCAATATAATTGTTTATACGCAGGTGTTGCTAGCCAGCTGTCACTATGGAGAACTGAAAGTCTGAGGGAAAATACGGTCACATAACCTCGTGTGTTTTTGTGTTTTGATACCTGGTAACAGCTTACTCAGTGATGTTCATTGGCTAGGTTTTAACACTCAGGTGTGTCTCCCTTATCAGGTGACCACAAAATGTTTGCTATTAATAAAGTCACAACAGAGTTAAGTATCTCTAGTCTTTATCTTGCTCCTGAAAGACATTTCTACATTTCTACAGCAGGTAAAGTATACTTAAATACGATTACACTTACACTTGTAATTTTCTAAAACCATTTTAGTTATTTTGGTTTTATTCAAATAAGTTAAAGTAAAAAGATACATACCTGTCTAAAATAAAATAATTATTCATGATGAAGAGAATAATGAAAATTAATTAGTTATAAGAACTTAGGAGAATGAATAAGAGAAAAGTAAGATGATTTTTTTTGTGGGACAAGTTTAAAAACACATAAATATACCTTGTGGTGAAAAAACAAACAAATAAACAAACAAACAAAAAAGTCTCCTGTAATAATCTAAATCTGGATCAATCAGAACCAGCCATTAGGAGACTGAAACATTGAAAGCTTCTATTGTGTAGTACTTTATAAAGGTATGGTGTAAATGTCTGTAAGTACACATTATTTTATCTTTTTGTTCATAAATTTTCTAATGATTCACACTTATGGTTTTAACACAAATTAGATTTATTTTCTCTTTCAAAAAGGTTAGACAACAAATCATTCCATCACTGTATTTCAAGAAATTTATTACCCTAATTTTATTTTTAAAACCAAATCAACATTTTATCTGTTGATAGAATTAAAGATTAAGCAGATAAAATACACAAGATGTATAAATGGGCAAATTTATATTTATAATTTATATATTTATATGTTAATAATACTAACATTTCATTAACAGGTCATGCAATTGTGACTCTTGTGTGTAATTTGTGGAAATTGAGCTAGCATAATGTCTGCAGGGTAAGTGGATTACTTTTTACAATCAAATGGTAAACAAAAAAATTTTTTCAGAAGAATGTATGTTTAGATTTTCTTATATTTTGAAATGATTATAGACATTTTACATATGAATTTTCACAACATTAAACCGGAATTTATCCGTCATTATATTTAACAGATTTCAAGAGACATCAGATACTGTACATGATTTAATCCAGAAGAGTGAATTAATCAGTGAAGGTCCACCTAAACGATTTCATCTCATCACTACAAGAAGTAATCTTGGTGAAAACGGCTCAGTGAGAAAATGGACATTTGGACAGAGAGACATCAATATGCAAAACAAAATCCTACTGATGGTAGGAGAAACTGGAACAGGCAAAACTACTCTGATTAATGCCATGACTAATTATATACTCGGGGTGACGTTTACAGATGAAGTGTGGTTTGAGATCACAGAGGAGGGAGAAGAGAATCAGTCAGATCAGTCAAAAAGTCAAACAACTAAAGTCACAGTGTATGAGGTGTTTGCCCAGAACAACCCAATCTGTCTGACCATCATTGACACTCCAGGTTATGGAGACACCAGGGGAACAGAATATGACAAACAGATAGCCGAGAATCTGTACAAACTGTATCACAGTGATGGTGGAGTGAATGAAATTGATGCAGTGTGTCTGGTAGTGAAGGCATCTGAGAATCGACTCTCTGACAGGCAGCATTACATCTTTGATGCAGTTTTGTCCTTATTTGGTAAAGACATAGAGAACAACATTGTGATGTTTATCACTTACTCGGATGGACTGCCTCCAGACGATGCTCTTAATGCCATCAAGAAAGCAGGGATTCCTTGCAGGAAAGATGAAGATAATGAACCTGAGCATTTCTTATTTAACAATTGCCAAACTAAGAAGAGGAGCAACAAGTATAAGAAAGATTTCCAGAGAGCTTGGGATCTAACAGAGAACACTTTAAATGATTTCTTTGCTTCACTGATCGAACAGAACAGAAAAAGTTTAGTGCAGACTGAAAGTGTTCTGACTGAATCCAAACGACTTGAAGCCTGTATTTTTAATCTACAAGCCCGTATTGAGTTTATAGAGTGCAAGAGTAAAGAACTGACTGAGATTCAGAAAGCTCTTGAGGAAAACCAAGAAAAGATCAAGAGAAATGAAAACTTTACTTTTACAGTCACCAAATATTACAAAGAAAAAGGTCCCATTGAAGATGCTTCATGGAGGAACAGAAAGGTGACCAGTTGCTCTGTCTGTAAGGAGAACTGTCATGAGTACAATTGCTGGTGTGCCCTGGATGCCAGGTTGTGTAAAGTCATAAAAAAAGGCTACTGCACTGTATGTACAAGGAAATGTCACTATACTAAACATGGCAGAGAGAACAAGAAATATGTTAGACACAGTGAAACCAGCAACATGACATTTGATGAACTTAAAAAACAATATGATGGTCTCAGTAATCCAGAATCAGATACCAAGTTTGACGCTGAGTCCTTTGAGAATGTAAAAAGAGAGTTTGAAAGCAACAAGAGACAGGAACAGGAGACAACTGGCATAGAGAAGAGACTGCAAAAAGAAGTGACTGAGAAAGAAAAAGAAAAAGCTGAGCTGGTAGAAGTAACCTACAACACCATTATGAAACTGTCAGAGATTGCTCTGAAGCCAGACTCTGCTTTCATTGTTCAGTCTCTTGACTTCTTGATCCCTCGAGCTGAGGAAACTGGAAGAAATATTCTTGCTAAGAAACTAAGAGAGCTAAGGAAGATTCAGCCTGAATCAGAGGAAAGATTTCACGCTGCAATTGAGTATGCAAGAATAGGTTTAAATAAATTAAAATTTTTTATTAGTGGTAAATAAATCAGTTGAGGAGATTAAATATGTTCATGTAATGACATAATACATATGGAATAATGAACATGTCTGCATCAAGAAAGCAAAATTTTCTTTGGTTAATAAAATACATTGTGTTTATTCAGTAATGTTTCGGTAAGATTTAATATTTCACATTGAATTGCTAACCATTTAAGATTTAATGTTTTTTGATCATAATAATAACTATTATTATTATTTTTATTCTTGCTTATTCTTACTTAGACTTAACAGATCCAAATGCAGGGATAAATATGAACCATGATTTATTAGACAAGAACATAAAAAAGATGACTTAAACTGAACAAATATAATAGAAACCAAAACAATAACACTTAGAAACTACATGACATGACTAAGACAAAACAAAGTTACTACAAACATAGAAACAACACATAACACGACAGCAGACAATGACACTCATAGCGCCTGTTGTGAACAATGAATCGACAAACAAGTGACCCACAATGAAGGGTAGAAGGGTATAAGGGTATAGGTATAAGGAGCAATGGGGACAGTTGAATTCATACAGTACAAGACGTAATCACATGAAGATAACAATACACCTGCTAGCGCCCCCCAGTGCTCCAGCAGGGCATAGTCCCAGTCTCTGACAATACTACTTGTGAAGCTGTACTGTTCATGGATAGATGTTCATTCTTTTCTTCATGTATTTGTGTAATTTTGTGTTCTCTGTGTATCTGTTTATCTGGCTTTCTTATTAAATATCTGGTAACTGTAGTGTGTCTGAGTCACCACTTTCTGACACTAACCTACATCAATCGAATAACATTCAATCTACAGTGAATCATAATCCAGATCATTTTTAACAGTGCTATTACAAATATAAAAATAACTATTATGGTTGAACGGTAAACGAATAAATAATTTTTTTAAACAAAAATTCTTTGTTAGATGCTAAAAAATTCAGATTTAATGTGTCATTATTGAGCATCTTTGGGTCTCATTTATTAAAAATGCAACAAACAAATCCTAAATCTTTGTGTACAGCCTCAATTTACAAGTAAAGCACTATTTATTACACATTGTTAGACACAGCTGAACACAACGGATGTGATGTGCTAGTGCGTGTCTTCATTTATTTACAGTATATGCACCTTATATGGTAAACAAAAATACAATATAGCCTGCTCAAAATGCTAGAGATTAGCATGTCAAAAATTCTAAGAATATACTGTTGCCCGTTTTTTTGACACTCTATTGTCAAAATTACCTTCAGAAACCCACATTTTTGCTTCTTCTGTCACACATCGTAGTACTCCATGTATCCACATTGTACAGAAGTTAAATGACAATTTATGGAGAGAATTAATGTAGTCAAAGAGATGATGAAGTCAAAACTAGAGTACGTAATATTTTTACTTAGAAATCACCCGCAAACTACTATGAGCTAACAGCAATCTATTATATTTATTACTGGAGTGTAAATGTTATAAACTTGGGTCGAAGGTGCTTTGTTTGAGGGAATAAAGATTTGAGTTAATTAACAAAATATTAATAGTCATTAATATTGGTTGTCAGAATCAACCGTTTATTTATTTTATTATTTTTGCCTTCACCAATTTGAAAAAGGCTACAAAGTCCACCCACATACACAGTCACTAAGCAGCCCATGTGGAAGATACTACAAAGTCATTTACTTTTATTTATGTTAGAGTTAATGTAATATATGTGGTTTTATGAAATTTCCAAACCTTTGTCTTTACATTCTTAATCATTTAGTCACTCAGCCCAACACAAAAGGAGAAAACGTACATTATAATGGTGTTTTCATACATAAATCATGTTTTAACATTGATTACTGTTGACGTTTTACCATTGATTAAATGTTGCATCGCATTATGTATCCCAACCTCAGGTAACTGCTGCCATTATACTAATGTGTTCATTCCAGTATTTCCGCACACGTAATATTGGTTTGACATTCAGTGTAAATACAGTACTTTATCTCTGCCTTTGTTTTATGTAGCACCATGATCCTGGAGAAATGTTTCATTTCTTTGTTTACTGCAACAGCTATATACTGTATGTTTGAAATGACAATAAAAGCTTCTTGACTTGACTTGACTTGACATTTACACAGTTGTAAAAACAGCATGAATAAATTTCAGTCCAAATGGTTTGCTATTATTTAAAAAAACTTACTTTCTTGTATTCAGTATAATGGGGTCTCATTTATAAAAACTAAATATGTGTGTAAGACTCACCTGAGTGTACAATAACATTGCTATTTATTACACATGGGTAACACAGCTGTATACAGATGTGCTTGTGCATGAACCACATTCATTTGTATAAAATAGGCCTCAAATCTCTAACATCGCCTTAAAATGTATGGCAAAAAAAAGTTGTTGTTTTTTTTTGTTGTTGTTTGTTTTTTCGCTGAAGTAAATGCGTAGCTACACTCTACAGAAAATAAATAAATAAATCATTTGTGGACAGAATTCATGTAGTACAGAGAATGAATGTATTCATACCTAGGATACAGTACCTAACAAATAAGTTGCAATTATTTCTAATGATGTTTAAGGGACGTTCAGGGCATGTCAATATAATGTCTTGAACTGTAATTGTTTTGTTAGCATTTCTACATATATTTCTATATTATTTGTACTAGTAAGCAGTGAAAAATATTGACTATTCTTCCTTTAAAAGGGTTTCTGGTAGAGTAAACAGTTTACCATCCCATTTAAAGCACCTTTACAGTAGAGGGCAGTGATCACGATGCACAAGGAAGAAGAAAACCTCGAAGAAACATTTAACGTGTTAAAAAGAAACACAATAGTTTTGTCACATTTTAAAGCTGTGGATCAGACTTGAGACTCTATCTGAAGCATGTCGTGGAGGTGCAGTGTCCCTGGATGTGGGAAACGCAAACAAGCCAAAGTTAAAGGCGTCATTTTTCACCGTTTCCCTGAAAAAGACTTGGAGCTTTGCAGTAAATGGTTAGCGGCTATCGGGAAGGTTGTAAACAAAACGGAGAAGAAATTCGCGTATTTACGAGTGTGTAGCCAACATTTCAGACCTGACGACTATGAGAGGGATTTAAAGGCAGAATTACTGGGATGTCCACCAAAAAAGGTTTTAAAGAAAACAGCAATTCCGACTTTATTCCAGACAAAACGCAAGCCGGGTAGAAGACCCTCTCAGATACATAATAAAAGTCAACCTGAGGTAAAGTTGTGTTTGTTTGTTTTAGAGCTTTCCTGCTATATAAATATAAGTACAGTACATACAAAAACATTAGTTTTTACTTCTAGTATAACTAGCAACTTTTCCTGTGACAATGCAAAGTATAACCTGACATTAGAAAATATGTAGAAAATAAATAACTGTGTGACGTTGTGTAATAGTTCAAAAGATGGCTGAGTATGTAGGCATCTCACCATCACACATGTATGTGGTGCTTCTACAAAGTTGGAAGATGATCGTGTTGAATGTCTTTTCAATTCAAGTCAAGAGTCAAGAAGCTTTTATTGTCATTACAAACATATATAGCTGTAGCAGTACACAGTGAAATAAGACAACGTTTCTCCAGGATCAGGGTGCTACATAAAACAAAGACAGGGCTAAGGACATGTAAGTAGTCTTAGATACATAGATAAAGTGCAACTGTGCAACCTGGTCCAAACAGTGCAGGACAAGACAAATAAAAGTGCAGACAAAATGAATGATGTAGTCTCCCTTTACTGTAACTAAGCATCCCAAACTTGTCCCAGTAAGACAATGCCCCTGTGCACAAAGCACACTCTGTTGAGACATGTTTGTTCATGGCTGGAGTGGAGGAATTTCAGTGTGAGCACCTTTGGGATAAACTGAAATGCCGATTGCCAACCTGACCTCGTCACACAACATCCCTAAAGGAAAAGCCTTCACGGAAGAATGGAGCTTATTCCAAACATCGAAATGGAACTTAATTTGGATCGAGATGTCCGAACAAGCACACATGGGTCTGATGGTCAGGTGTCTACTGTACATACTTTTATATAGTGTATCTGGAGGATTCACGGATATTTGGAAGATGTGTTTTTTTTTTTTCAATTTGTGGTTAAAAATGTATTATATTTAATATTTGTTCTTGATAGGTGTCTTCTGAAAAGGAAAATGCACCTGCTCTACACTTGACATGTTCTGAGGTCGAAGAAATGTCATGGCGTAAAGGTAGAGACCTGAGATTAAACCTTGTTGAACACAATAAGCTAAGATTATTACGTACTTGGCTTGAAGTAGATGGTTTTATTATTTACTTCTTTCCCAACAGCTATTAGGAGGCTTCAGACTCCTCAAGGATCTAATATTTTCAAGTAAGCAACTCCTGTTCAAATCTGCTGTGCATCTATTGAAAATGTCTTGTGTATTTGTGTCCAATTTTAGCTCAGAATAATTAAACAATATTCTGAATAAACACTAAGCAAGCCTGTTTTTTCCAGGAGTCGCGAGGTAATGGTGAACACACAGTGTTTGCTAGAGCTCTTCCAGTTCTGCTGGCTTTGCCATAAAGAGTGCTGTATTACCATTGAGGGCAGTGAGAGGCTGTTTTCAATCACACAAGACTGTCAGAGCTGCAGCTACCACAGAGACTGGAGGAGTCACCCACCTTCTGATGAAACTACACCGACCGTTCATACTGAGATACAACATACAGGGAAGCATAAAGAGGTGTGTGTTTATTTAATCAGCTACTCTAAACTCACAAAAAATAAAGGTACTGTAGCACCATGGACTAAAGCACCATGGACTAAAGCATCCATCTATGTTGATGTCAACATCTCTTTATCCTGCAGATGGTGGTACAGACTGGATCTACAAGTAACAAGTGCAGTGAGCCGAGCCATGAACAAGAGCTCACCGAAGAGGATGGGTCATACTTATCTAGTAACGATGAAGACACAAACCTGCAGGAAGAGGAAGTGAAAAAGAAAAGAACGATGTCTAAAATGAAAGACCGTTCAGACGAACAGGAACTACATTTAGACGAAGAGGCCACAGATACTGATGTGTCCATGGATGAAGACATGTTCACAGCTTTGAAGGAGGACGGTCAGGGTAAACTTGTGGTGTGGTGTACACAATGTGGGACCGAGGCCTCGCTCTCTTGTTCTGTCCTTCGACACAAGAAAGTCTTCTGCTGTGCTCAGTGCAGTGCAGGTGATGACATTGAAGCACTTTCTGTTCGGTTTGATGACATTGCCGGTTTTCAAA
Source organism: Tachysurus fulvidraco (assembly GCF_022655615.1). NCBI lineage: Eukaryota > Metazoa > Chordata > Actinopteri > Siluriformes > Bagridae > Tachysurus > Tachysurus fulvidraco. The sequence goes on from NC_062518.1 coordinate 44,915,009, forward strand.
AACATGCAGAACAGGAGCACGGATCCAAACCGTTTTATATACTGTGTCAGGACTGTGGTAAGTTTGTCATAGCAAAAAAAGAGCATGTATGTGAGCATAAAATCAAATTTATCATTTGTCCAGAGTGCGGAAAAAGGTTCCTCACTGAGGGTGGCCTAAAGACACACTACACTCAGCTCCACTCGGATTATGATCACCCGTGTAAATACTGTCTGAAGGTCTTCAAAACCAGGTCAACAAAACTGGAGCATGAGCACACTCATCCTAAAGAAAATCAACCGTACAGGTGTCCGGACTGTTCAGAGAAGTTTGACAATATTCACAAAAGAAATAGCCATGTTAAGTCTCACCGAGGACCACATAAATATGTGTGTGATGTTTGTGAGAAAGGCTTCAGGGATATTAACAGGCTAAGGAGACATAAGCTAATTCATTCCGGAGAAAAGCCTTTTAAATGTCAAGTATGTGAGCGTTCCTTTAACCGGATGGAAAATCTTGGTGCTCACATGCGTGTCCACACAGGAGAGAGACCTTTTGTGTGTGAGGAGTGTGGAGAGTCGTTCAGTCACAACGTCAGCCTGAAGAACCACAAGCAGAGACACCATGACTCTGGTTTGACTCAGCAGAAAGAAGTGCTTAATGATGTAGAGAATAAGGTGATGAGTGCAGCAGTGGGAGCTCCATAGTAACGCTCTGACTTAACGAGTCTGATTTATATCAGCAGATCATGTGAGACATTTTGGAAGTTACAGATCTTGATGCTCTGTTTGTCGTCACTGACTTAATGATATCCATAGAGCCTGTACTGTGTACCATCATAACAAAAGTTTTACCCCTGAAGACTCCTGCAGTGTCTTTGTAAACCAGGCACATAAATAAACGATAAACACAATTACTTTACTTCATCTGTTTCCTTTACTCTAGTAACAGGTCACATGGTTATTCTTATAGCTTCACATCTTCTTATAGCTTCAACAGTGTCTAGTGGGAACAGCCATCATTGCAGATATGAGGAAGGACAATGCTTAAAAATTTTGCAAATTCCCCACAGGATGTCCAAAATATTCTCCATACACAATCGAAAATTAACCCTTTTTAACATCCACTACATTGCTATTTCTCTATAAACACACATCTAGTCATCTCTCCTGCTTATGCAGAACTGTTGATCTTTTCCTCATCCACCATGGCCTTCTTTTACCAAAGTCATTCTTAAAGACTATGTGAAATATAGGAGCAACCTGTTGTAAGAAATGACAGATTGTATGCACCTAGATTCCACTCCCAAGAAACACATCGGAAAGAAATTAGTGAATTAATGAATAAATTTGATTAAATTGTTAGTATGGGAGCGGCAGCACGACATCGAGGATCGCCACTAACAAGGGGACTATGTGACCGTGATTATCATTTAAAGTGACCATTTGCGTGATAACTAACAATACCAAGCCAAAGTGTACTTGACCACGATTAACATTTAAAGACATCCTCCTAGACGACAACGTGTGACCCAGCCATTTGGGAGACACTCGTTTCTTACCCGGAACTTCATTTAAACTACAAAAAGGGAAAACAGTATAAAATGCTTCAGCACGATTTGTCCTGTGTGTTTTTCTTGACTCCGATGAGCCCAAAGTACTTCATGTATTTTGTCATTGCTACATTGGAATAAACTTCTTGTTCTTCATTAAGATCACCCTCATTTAATTTTCTTACATTTTTGTATTTCTTACACTGTGTATGTCCAAAAGTATGAGGACATCCGATCACATCTAACAAACTAATACATTGATGAAGTTTTTGATATGAAAATAAACAGTTTACTCAGGTGTCTAGAAAATGTGTGAAAGTGTGTGTGTGTGTGTGTGTGTGTGTGTGTGGGGGGGAGGTTTTGTTTTTGGTGGACGTGGCAACCCTGCTTGCGTTATACGTGTTTATTTGAAGCATGTCGTGGAGGTGCAGTGTCCCTGGATGTGGGAAACGCAAACAAGCCAAAGTTAAAGGCGTCGTTTTTCACCGTTTCCCTGAAAAAGACTTGGAGCTTTGCAGTAAATGGTTAGCGGCTATCGGGAAGGTTGTAAACAAAACGGAGAAGAAATTCGCGTATTTACGAGTGTGTAGCCAACATTTCAGACCTGACGACTATGAGAGGGATTTAAAGGCAGAATTACTGGGATGTCCACCAAAAAAGGTTTTAAAGAAAACAGCAATTCCGACTTTATTCCAGACAAAACGCAAGCCGGGTAGAAGACCCTCTCAGATACATAATAAAAGTCAACCTGAGGTAAAGTTATAGCTTTTCCGACTCAAACATAAACTGTGTATTTGTAATTGGGTCAGTTTTGTTTTGAGAATACGTTAGTTTACCTCACACAGTATTCTTAGCTTACAAATACTTATCATTTTTACGTCATCATGCAGCGTCAGAACGTCCGCCATTTTTAAAACCCATTTTTTATTCTAATTTTATTTCCCCTTTATATATATATATATATTTTTTTTTTTTTTGCAAATATCAAAACTGGTATTTCAGAGCTTTAGTCTCTTAGTGCTTTGGACATTAATTACCATACTGGTGTCTATAACAGGAGATTAAACTCACATTTCTCTAGTATCTCCTTTACAAGGTCACAACAAACCAAACATAAGATTAATAAAAAAAAGTTCTGGACATTTTTCATGGCTTCTAATTTGATTTGTATAATACACAACCACGTACACAGGACAACACTCAGTGACGGCTTTTTTAGAAAGTCCAGGTCATAAAAAAATGTTCAAGCATAAAATTAAAATGTTAGAATAAAAATAGAATTTAACTATAAATCTAGAAAAGTGAAAAATACGTAGGAAGCATAACTGTAAACTAACCCAGGCATAACCCAACTGTTTAATCCCATACAGGGACATTTTGTTTATGTATTTGAGCCGTTCTTTTTTTTTTTTTTTTTTTTTTTTTTTAATCCACTAACCGAACACATTAATCCCATACTGACATTATTTATAAACTTTTTTGCTTTATAAGCTTTCGTGTTTGGACAAGTGTTAAGTCAGTTCCTATGACCTTAATAATGAAGATAACTATGTGTTGTGTTATAATAAACAGTCATATAATGAAGTATTCTCCGGTTATTCTTAAAGCTGGGGTGTACAATGTTTGAGAAATGCTACAGAAAACTGAGTCGGGCCGGCTAACAAAACAAACGTAGCCAATGAGCAGAAAGGGGCGTGTCTTGTCAAAATGCGGTGGAGAGAGTGTTCAGTGTGCATGTCTGACATTAGCAGAAAGTAATTGAAAGATTGACATGGCGAATACCTGCCGTTACCTCTGCCGCGGGTTCTAGGTGTTGTACGTCGTCTTTCGTGTGAAACAGAACTAAACCTTTCACGGTACAACACACAGTACTACAAAAACACATTTTTATTACCATAGTATTACCCATTTATTGATAAAAATATCCCCTCGGCCAGCTGCCCCAGCAGGTGACCCATTATAGTTGCCTGGGTTACGTATGTATGTGTGGGGTGAGCTATCAAAACAGGGGTGACACCCATTTGGGTTAGGGGCGTGTTTGTTTTGGTGAATTCAAATGTCAACATTGGTTCAAACATCATACACCCCCCCTTTAACAGCATCGGTCACCACATGGTAGTATAATTTCTTCAGGGCCAAACTTGCTGATAACTAAAGATGGAATGTACTACGTATAATCTTTATTTTTTTATGTTAAAGGTGTTTTCTGGAAAAGAAAATGCACCTACTTCAGTCACAACATGTTCTGAGGTGGAAGAGAGCTCATGGATTAAAGGCAGGAGGAACTTCTGATTATGCATGTTAGGATTTTGCTTCAAGTCATTATCTACTCATGGATTCATTTGGATTTCTTTTTTAATCCTCACAGCGGTCAGAAGCCTTCAGACTCCTCAAGGATGTAACATTTTTAGGTAAGGGACATGCCTTCTTTATTTCTCTCTTGGTTTTAAACAGAAATGAATAGTTTGTGTAATTTCACTGTGTATGATTTTAACTGTGACACAAAAAAGGTATAACAATGGCATTTGTTGGCTGTGTTTCTATTCACCCCTCTGAGGCAGAAATTTAGGATTTCTTGTAGGACTGCCCTCAATTCTGCCTAGATTCCTAGCACCTGATGTCAACATTTATACTACCACCAACATGCTTCACTACAGAGTAACCCGTCTTTGGATGAATCTACACAGACATTTCAGAAGAAATATTAATGCATGAAGAAGCTTATGAAACGTGCCACCGCTGCCACCACCACCACCACACACATACAGTAAATTAAACTAACACCAACATGCTTTATTGCATGGATTACTATCTCTGGTTACTAAGAAGTGCTGTGTATCTCATAAGGCTTTGTTTCAGTTCTTACATCTCTTATGATCAAATCACCGAAATTTTGTGCACAGCCTCCTCTTGGCAGAGTCACTAGTCTGCCATATTCTATCTGTTTATTTTCTTAAGGGATATAATGTGGCTCTGTTTTCATAATCTTTTAAGTTTGTGGTTTCTGATTATATATCCAAGCTATGATTAATACATTTACAGAACTTAGATTTTCCATCCTCTTGTAGTGCATTCCAGGAATCTTGTAAAAATCTTGAAATCTTGTAACCTTTAAATTGCACACAAATTCACTCCATTCTACCCAGACTCCTGACTTCTGGTGGCAACAATAGGGGTTTTTATTCACAAGCACTGATTTTCTGCTAACTTCATATTATGGGCTATCTTGTAGATTCCTAATATACAATCTTTATCGGTTCTCTTGCAGTTCCAGAATGTAACACAATAAGAGTAAAATAATGAGAGGCTTTACAGGGCACTGAAACAGAAATGATTGAGAAAATCTGTTCTTATTTTTTTTCCAGGAGCAGTGAAGTGATGGTGAACACACAGTGTTTGCTGGAGCTCTTCCAGTTCTGCTGGCTTTGCCATAAAGAGTGCTGTATTACCATTGAGGGCAGTGAGAGGCTGTTTTCAGTCACACAAGACTGTCAGAGCTGCAGCTACCAAAGAGACTGGAGGAGTCACCCGCCTTCAGCTGCACCTACTCAGATCACTGATACTGAGATAGAACAGTCACTGAAGCATGAAGACGACGAGGAGGTGTGCAGAAGTATTTGATCTTTCTCAAACAACACAAGCACATATTAAAAAGTGAAAAGTCTTAGTAGTAACTTTTCATAAAATAAATTAGATTAAAAATCGTAAAATAGAAAACAGTTTGCAGTAATAATAATATTATTATTCTAAATGTCCTTAACAAAAGCTTTCTGTATCCTGCAGGTTGTGGTTCAGATTGTGTCATCTGATAACGAGTGCAGTGAGCAGGTGTTTATCGAAAAGGATGGGTCATATTTACGTGATGATGATGACGAAGCAAGTCTGCAGGAAGAAGAAGAAGAGAGAAAGAAAAGAAAGTTTAATAGTGAAGACAGTTCAGATGAGTGGGAGCCATGTTTAGATGAAGAAGCCACAGACTCCGATGTGTCCATGGATGAAGACATGTTCACAGCTTTAAAGGAGGACGGTCAGGGTAAACTTGTGGTGTGGTGTACACAATGTGGGACCGAGGCCTCGCTCTCTTGTTCTGTCCTTCGACACAAGAAAGTCTACTGCTGTGCTCAGTGCAGTGCAGGTGACGACATTCAAACGCATCGTATTGAAACGCTTCCTGTTCGGTTTGATGACGTCGCCGGTTTTCAGAAACATTCCGAACAGGAGCACGGATCCAAACCGTTCTATAAACTGTGTCAGGACTGTGGTAAGTTTGTCATAGCAAAGCCTGAATCTAGAGGTTTTAAAAAACATAAATGTGAACACAAGTCCAAATTCTATATCTGTCAAGAGTGCGGGAAAAGATTCCTCACCGAAGTCGGTTTAAAGTCGCACCACACGCAGCTCCACTCGGATTATGATCACCCGTGTAAATACTGTCTAAAGGTTTTCAAAACGAGATCGGCAAAACTGGACCATGAGCAGACTCATCCTAAAGAAACCCGACCGTACAGCTGTCCAGATTGTCCAGAGAAGTTTAGCAGTATTCACAAACGCAATAACCACGTCTCATCCCACAGAGGGCCACATAAATATGTGTGTTATGTCTGTGTGAAAGGCTTTAAGGATATTAACCATCTGAGGAGGCATGAACTCATCCATTCTGGAGAAAAGCCTTTCAAATGCCAAATGTGTGAGCTTTCCTTTAACCAAACGGACAACCTCACGTCTCACATGCGTGTCCACACTGGGGAAGAAACCTTTCACATGTGAGCAGTGCGGAGAGTCGTTCAGTCACAACATCAGCCTAAAGAACCACAAGCAGAGATGCCATGAATCTGGTTTGACTCAGGAAGAGGAAATGATAAATGATTTAGAATAAGATGTTTATAATGAAAGTTTATTAAGTATATTGAGGGTGCATATATTAAGCATGTAATAAATAATATTTTACTTTTAACTCAGTTGTACTTTCTCTCCTGTGCCTGCACAATAAACACAAATTACAGAACCATTGCTGGGAAAACTTATTTGTATTGCTTGATGATTACACTCAAGTGTGTTTGAAGGTATTTCACAGGTAAATCATTAGTAGTACCTGTAGTAGGTTTATGAACACAAAAGAAAAACATTATACACAAATTTATGGAGTTCAGAGATCATGGCTGAAGTTGTGTTAACATAAATACTAATATTTTTCTAGATAGAGACAAGATATATATATATATATATATATATATATATATATATATATATATATATATATATAAACCCATTTCTCTCCTTTCTCTGGAACTAAGAAAGAACCTGTTCCAGCATGACAATGCCCCAGTGCACATAGCTCTATGAAGACACGGTATGTTTAAGTTTGACATGAACAAACTCGAACCCTGACCACAATCCCTCTGAAAACCTCTGGCATGAACTGGATCTTGCCGGACATCATTGTTGGGCCACATTACTGCTCTAATCCCCATAGCCATGGAAACACTTCCCACAAGAGTGGAGCTTATTATAACAGCAAAGATAATGGGATGTTCAAGTGTCCATATACTTTTGTCAGTTTTAACCTTTGTGTCTTAGACAGATTTCTATACTGGTTGCAACACCGTATCTGACAAACATTCGTTTATAGACATTTACAGAAATTAGGGTTCATCTAGGACGTGACGTAATTCCACGGCATATGATTGGCTCTTGAGCAGGAACTTCGGAGGGCAGATCTGCAACCTAATTGGCTCATCAGCTTGGCTTCAGATAACAGAGCTGTGTTGTGGAAGTTGTATACTGGAGATACTGGATGTACTGGAGATACTGGAGAATGGTTTGTCAGGTCTGTTGTATGTGACATGGATGTTACCTCTCTGCACTGACACTGAGGTAAATAAACATTGCTTACTTTGTTTGTTTTCCTCCATATAGACCCGTAATTCGGCTTTTAATTAACATAATTAAAAAGCTGCGTGCACGCGCGCATTGGATTGCTGTATTTATTAAATGTGATTATTAATATAATCAGTTAATTAATATTTTAACGTTAGGTATATTAATATCAGTGGCGCTGAAAAATGGCTATAATCCAAACCATGTAATTGGTAATATAGTAAATATTTCATTATTAGCATCTGTAACTCTCAGTATTTTTGTTTGTTTGTTTGTTTCTATGTTTTTGTTAAAATATTTATTTATTTATTTATTTATTTATTTATTAAGTTCAGGTATACAGAGAGGCTGGTGCTGGAAAACGAAACAGGAACTAACTTGTATTGCGGATTTATACACAGGAATGAATTCATTCATAAAGCTGTAACAAGCATGTCGTTTCATTCATGTGTAAATGATACCGTTTGAATGTCAGTGAATCGCTATAGTGGAAGAGGAATAAAGGTGTATATAAAGGAATAAAAGGATGTGCAGTTATAAGTTAATAATCCTAAGCCTTAAATCATAAGGATGAGAACATATGTATAACATGAGCTATTTGTGTATCTTCCATGTACACATGCACCCTACTATAAACAGTAAATAATGACCCCAGCAGATATAAATGCATTATAGTGTCTAATGTTTGTTAACGAGTAGGATAAAAGTGGAACAGTTCTTTGTGAAATTTCAATTTGTAAAAACATGGGAATGTTTATTTATGCTTGTTTACCCAGTGCTGTCACAACTGTACATCAAGACGTGTTTATCTATACAGACTTTTTTGAGCTATCCATGTTCATTTGTGATGTCACACTCCACAGCAGTAGTATAAAAGTATGGTTTTCTGTCATTTAATGTCAGAAATGAGTTAGTTGTGCAGTCTTCATTTATCTCTGTACCAATGTTATTGTGTAGAATACAGCAAGTCATGGTACTCTACACACCGAAACCCAACAATGTTCTAAACAATCTTCTTAAAGACTTCTCATGATTAAATAATTTATTTGTTTCTACAGATTGAACAAAGTCAGATAGTTCATTTACCATTATGCCAGCAGATGGTAATGTACACAGGCTCCCAATTACAAAAAAATGTATTTAGAGAGATAAGGGAAAGAAAATTGCTTTCTGAGATTCCTGAGAGTTTTGTGCTGGAGCTATGAGCTTAGTATTGGACAGTCTGACAATGTATACAGATTGTATTGTTTATATTGTTTCCAAAAAAATAAAATCTACAAAATATATTATGGTATGCATTATGTATAATATATGGAGTTCAGCCCTCAGTACTAACTCTGACCTCCACCAGCAGCCCAGAAGAATGGGTGGAAGAAGCCCAGCTGAAGTGTGACCATACAGTATGCAAGAAAGAGAACATTTGAAGAAAGAATCATGAAGAAGGTATGAAAATTATCTTTCGTAATCCATTCATCCATTTAACGTAGCTTCCTAGAAGTAGCCATGTTAACTGTCTGGCTAAAGTGTTGATCAGGGAGCTAGTTTAATGCTATGAGAAAGACATATGGTATTTTGTAGTTATTTATGACTTTGTAAATACTAATACATATAGGTACTGTAGGAAAACCAACTCCAGCATTAATGTAGACCTGTAGAGCTTTCTAAAGGTGCTGGAAAACGAAACTTGGATTGTAATGTGTTTCTGGTGGTCTATAATGGTAGGTATAGGTATTATAATGGAACGTGTTGTGTCTAATAGTTCCTGATGGCATACACTACTGATGATACAGATGACATTAATCAAATTTTACTGCAGTCCTCGACTGGATTTTTCTGTCCTTTTCTTTTACAGCTGCATGTTACAATCCAAAACGGAGGGCCGATTCAGCTGGCAAAATGTCTGCAGTGCTGCACTAAATATCACTGTCCATTCTGCAAGCCTGAGATTTTTAAGCCAACTGTGAAGAGCAAAGTGAGGAAGCACATTAAAGCCCATGAAAAGAGAGCTGTCAAATTTAAAGGCAAGCAGCTACCCGGTGCTCATGCTGTACAGGAAATGAAATATTATTACCATGCAACGATTGTACATTATTTATATACTTTTATTCTATATAAAAATATTATCCATAATATACATATTTCTTTCCAGAATATGCAATCTTTAAATGTGGCTTGAACTGCAAGGCTGTTTCACATTTTCACTGCCCAAGATGTAGTAAGCTAGTGGAGAAAAAGAACAAGTTTCTGGAGCATCTGGTGAAATGTGTGGGCACAGTGGCACATGGGGATAGAGAGAATCTCTTCCTGTTAAAGGAGGACATGCGAAATGTGTCTATTAAGGAGGATGTGGATAGTATCTCTGAAGAGCAGGAGAGTCACCCAGCTGTTATTCTTGAAGAGCAGGTGAGGCTTATTTCCTTTCTTTTCTCCATCCATCCATCCATCCATCCTTCCTTCCTTACTTCCTTCCTTCTTTTCTTGTTTTATATCAAGGGCAGGAGAGCAATTTCTGCTCATCTGCATCAAGCATGTATCATGAAAAAGATGATGTACATAATGTTATAAAAGGGAAAAGAAAGTAAAGAGCAGGCTGATTAAATCGGTTACTATAGTGACAGCTATAGCCATTAAAATGCCTGAAGTTTTCTGTTAATAAATTCAACATATAGTGAATTATGACATGACATATATATCCATGCTCACAAGAAGAAAAAACTTCTAGAAACATCCTCACACCATGTTTATGTATAGCTGTCAAGATGAGAGTTTAATGACAGAGTAGAGCGTTTAAACTACGTGGCAAAAAGTCTGCGTACCCCTGACCATCACACCCATTTGTTATTGTGCATCTCATTGGGGTTAAGTGGTGTTCAGTGAAAGAACCACATATGGGTGTGATGGCCAGAGGTAATACTTTTTAGACTCACTTCATACTGGAAACTTGATGACAAGGGCTTTATTTTGGTCTTTTATTTTATTCTTATTATTTTACAGCTGCATGTTACAATCCAAACTGGAGGGCCGATTCAGCTGGCGAAATGTGTGCAGTGCTGCACTAAATATCACTGTCCTTTCTGCAAGCCTGAGGTGTTTAAGCCAACCGTGGAGAGCAAAGTGAGGAAGCACATTAGAGCCCATGAAAAGAGGGCTGTCAAATTTAAAGGCAAGCGACTGTTTTTGTGTGTCGCTGCTGCTACATATTGTTGCACAAACACTCAATTAGATATTATACAAAAGTTATCATTGTGTATTATACATTTGCTACAGAATGATCCATGTGAGAATAACAAATACCAGCTTCCTCCTTCCTCTTTTTTCATGTTATAGTTGTTTTGTTGCAGGATTTCTAATCTTCAAATGTGGACTGAACTGCAAGCCTGTTTCACATTTCCACTGTCCCAAATGTCACAAGTTATTGGAGAAGAAGAACAGATTTGTGGATCATCTGAACAAATGTGTGGGCACATTGACAAGTGATGGTGGAGGACAAAACCTACCTGTAAAGCAGAAGGCTGACAGCCATCATGTGTCTGAAGCAGAGGAGAATATCCGGGTTCCTGAAACAAAGGTAGTAGAGCTTGTTCTTGGTCTGTTGTGTTTTTTTTTTGTTTTTTTTTGTCACGCCAACTAAAAATTGGGTCACAGTTTGTTGTATGATGTAAATGGAACAAGGTATTTAGCTAACTTTTTTAGCTTTTACATTTTTACAACAGCAACAACAGTGACTGGCTTCTTTTATAACGTTATAACAATAATCAATTCGTCATTCAGAGCTGCTGGCTTGACTTTTAATTATTGGGAAGCCATTAACACACAATGTCAGAAATATCACCATTGTGAAGTCAGTGAACATCAGTAACATCGCAATATCGTGGCTGGGTATTCTGTTGTTCTGTTGTTCTTCCCAATTAAGGGCCGTATCAATACCAGACAGTTGTCATGGTCACGTTGTATTTCAGAAAGGATAAATATGCTACTTGTCGTTAAATAAATAAATACATAAATAAAGGCAAACATCCAAAGCACCTGAACACACACTAGGTTACAATTACCACTATTTCGTGTTACACAGCTATGTTACGTGGTATGGTAGGGATGTGGTAGTTTAGTGTTTAAGGTGCTGGAGTACTGACTGGAAGGTTATGAGTTCGAATCCCAGGTCCACCAGCTGCCACTGCTGGGCCCCTGAGCAAAGCTCTTAACCCCAAAATTGCTTAGTTGTATAAGTTGAAATAAATTAAGTCACGCTGGATAAGTGTGTCTGCTAAGTGACAGAAATGTTAATGTTGCGTTATAGTAAACGAGCCATGGTGTTGACAAGCTGTCTGAGATCTCGCATAATTGTAACTCTACATTTATTATAAACATCAGGTTGATCGTTTCCTAAGCCTAAGTATGTTTTATATTATTGTGTATGTAAGTAAACATAGTCAATGTCACTCTGTGTGACTTTTATTGTGAAAATCAGCCCTGGCTAAAGCTTGTGAAGCGACTTGTTTCTGAGGTAACGGTGGTGCTTTCACTTCTGTCAAGAAACATTAATGTCAAGCGTGTTACCAAGATGGTGACTAAATGTTGTGTGCCTGAATGCAGTAACAAGGGAAGACGTTCTTCTAGACAACATTTCCACAGATTTCCGAAAGATGTTGAGTTTTGCAGGCTGTGGCTTGTAGCCATGAAGCACCGACTTGCCGCCGGTGTTATTAGCAGAGACAGTGTGAAACACCTCCGAGTGTGCAGTGATCACTTTTTACCTCAGGATTATAAAAAACTGTCTTTATATAACGCTCTTGAACCTTCCGCCGTTCCGTCTGTTTTTACGCAAAATTTACCTCAGAGCAGTAAAGCTAAGGTAAGCGCGCGTGCGCACGCGCTCGTGCGTCTGTCTTTAACGGGCTAGTACACTGTCAGAAATAAAGGTTATAAATACAGCTATTGTTCATGCCTCTGTGGTGGTAATAAACAACTTTAAACCTTTTAATAAGTCTATTCTAGAGTAGTTCAGTATTAAGTGGTGTATATATATATATATATATCTGTTTTGACTGCTTATAAAAAATAACGTATATATGATAGACTTTTTTTTCACCTTTTTAGTCTAACTTGTTTCCAACATATTAACATATATTTTGCAATTTTTTTTGTAATATTTGGTATAATAAACCTCATTAATATGCAAAAATGCCTCATTTTCTAGTAAAAAAAAAACAACAACAACAGAAATCTTGAATTATTTTCACTATAGAGGCACAAAAGTTAATGCACAATTACAGGCTGGTATATTTCAAAGCCAGGGGTTTGTTTTGAAACCATTTTGACCATTTTTAATGTGTGCAAATAATGAAACCTGTTTTTTCCAGGCCAAATTGACTTGAATGCTTATAAATCAAAATGCAATGCCCAGTGTGTGTGTGTGTGTGTGTGTGTGTGTGTGTGTGTGTGTGTGTGTGTGTGTGTGTGTGCGCACGTGTGTGTAGCATCATTTTGGTAGATCACATTTTGCCCTCAGCTTGGCAAAGACATATCAAAAGTGTCAAATATTTACAAATATGTAGCTTTTTTTTGTAGGCCTAATGAAATGCAATGCCCTATTTGTGTGTGTGTGTGTGTGTGTGTGTGTGTGTGTGTGTGTTTATGTGTGTGTGGTGTATGAGTGTGTGTTTTGGGTGCGTGTGTTAGTTGACATTTTATGTTTGCATTTTTGTATCTGTATGTATGTTCATTGCACTGAAAAGGGCAAAAGTGTGACCTATAGCCCCAGTAAATGTGGCCGGGTCAAGTTGGCCCTGGATGACTTGAGGAGTTTTACAAACACATAAGTTCAACGAAAATAGACAAAATGAATTTTACTTTCTAAGTTCATAATTTGGAACAATCCTGGAAAATTTCAGGCAAATATGTGGAAGGAAACCCAAGCTATGACACATTAAACTTTCCAGCCGAGTCAGATTGACCCGAGGTCTGCAGAAGGGTTAATGACACCGGACACAGAAAATAGAATTTAAACAGGGATCTTTTATTTCAGACTGCACGTTAAGAGGTGCAGAGTTAATTATGCAATCTTTGGAGTTGGTGGAGTTGGAAAGGTAGGACTAGTGAATAAAACTGTTGACAATCACAAAGTCATCTTTACTCCTAACAGTGCATATATCATTTTTTAAACCAACTAACATAGACCTAACATAGACCTAACATAGAACTAACATAAGCCCAACATAGACAACGGTAGCAACCATTGATGTTAGAAAACAAACAAACAAACACATAAATATAACATCTGAATGCACTGAAGACTAAATAGGGCTGCTTAAGTAACACGAGAGTACATGAAAATACACTCTTTCATAACATATTACATTATTGTGTGTGATTAATACATAATACAGCTCAACCATTACAAATATCATTACACAACATAACACATGCTCTTACACTTAAACCTAGGTATTACAACACAGTAAATAACTTCAAGAGAATGATATTAATTACAATGCCTCAAACTTAAAGTTGTGTGTGTCTATACAAGGGACTGTGTACACTAGTCTCACTTTGGTCCTTGACAATTTTAGGGCACTTCTTTTGGAAGTTGGTAATATGTTTGATGCTCACTGTGTTTCCTGTTAAAGGTCATCTTTAACCTTGTGGCAGCTTCCAGTTCCAGCCATGAGAAAGATTTCTATATGTTATTCTTTTGCCGTTCTTAAACGCTATCTGATAGTGACTTTTGGGATATCATGTAGTATAACAAACATATATACATTATATGAGTATAATGGTATACACACATCTGATCATGATCTTATTCCATATTAAGTCATTCCTTTGCTGTTATAATAATCTCCACTCTTCTTTGGAATTATTGAGTTCATATCTCCAAACTTAACAAGCCATGTCTTCGTGGAGCTCTGTGCTTTGTGCACAGGGGCATTGTCATGCCGTAACAGGTTTGGACCACTTAGTTTCATTAAATGGAAATTGTTATGCTTCAGAATACATACATAGATATTTTAGATAATTTTGTGTGGTTTAGGGAAGAAACACATACAGTATAGATGTATACTGTAGATGTGATTATCCGGTGAGCAGGTAGGCCTCTTTGTAGTGAACAATTATCTTAATTATAATATATTGCTCTGTAGATAAAGTTTTATAAGTCATTGAAACTGAAAATCTCTGAAAAGAACTCACAAATAAAAACTTAGCTTGTTTTAGAGCTGATTTACTAACACAGATTGACAATCTGAAATTTCCTTACAGGATTTCCGCCTGTATGTTGACCCGAGACCAGCACTTCCAGTTCAGTCTGAGGTTGTACCAGTTCCTCAGACCGATCACAAACCCGCGTTGACCAATCTACATGATTCTGCATCATCTTGCACTTTTGTTAATTCGAGGATGACCAGAAAAGGAAGATCTCAGAAGGTATTGTATAGAAATTTGTAATGAATTTAGGATTTATTTATTAATGAAATGAACTGCAGGTGGGTTGAACTGCAACTGCATTGTCAAAACAAAATTTCACTGCACAACATCTAATGTTTATTCTTTATTTTTAAAGATGGATTTTGTTGAAGAAAGCACTCCTGATCCACTGTCAATATGTTCCAAGGTGGAAGAGAAGTCATGGCGTGAAGGTTGGGAATAAAATCTGTGGCTAAATTATTCAAAGTAAGCAGTTATAGCGAAAGGATTTTCATTATTGTGTTTTTCTCATATTCTTCTATAGCTGTCAAGAGCCTTCAGACTTATCAGGAAACTAGCATTTTTAAGTAAGTAATTCACTTTTTTTTCTTTTTCTTTTTACTTGTATTTCTTTCTCTTTATATATGTGTGTGTGTGTGGGGGGGGTGTTTGTGGCCTAATGGTTAGAGAGTTCCCCCCCCCCCCCCCCCCCATGCAATGGAAAATGAATTTACAGCCTAGACAGGATCGGCTGGTTTGAGCTTTTCAGAAATTGCTGATCTCACACACAATGGTCTCTAATACAAAGTGGTAGCACTGAGTGTTGTTGACCATCTGAAAATGGACAGATTGGATTTGAACTGCCAGAAAGTCTGAAGGAACTCAAATATTCACTTTTTACAACTGTGGTGAGCAGAAAAACATTTTAGTGTGCTCAGAATGTTGAACCTTGAGTTGGATGAGCTACAACAGCAGAAGACCACACTCTTAACTCTTAAATTATCATAGCCACGTTTTCATAAAAAAAGGTAACAGTTATTGTGATACCTGCAATATACTAAACAAATATGTGTATGTCACAAAATTGTATCGTATCACGAAAAACTTATGTCTATACTTTGTGCTATATTTTAAACCAAATTCAGCCATGTCAGTTTTAGGTTTTGTAAATTCTTTCCAATAATTCAAATAAAGGAATGGCATTTTTTCCAGGAGCAATGAGGTGATTGTAAGCACACAGTGTTTGCTGGAGCTCTTCCAGTTCTGTTGGCTTTGTCATAAAGAGTGCTGTATTACCATCGAAGGCAGTGAGAGGCTGTTTTCAGTCAAGCAGGACTGCCAGATTTGTGGCTACCACAGAGACTGGAGAAATCACCCGCCTTCAGCCGATCCTACACAGAACTTTCATACTGAGGAAGGACGTATACTTGAGGATGAGGATGGTGAAGAGGTGTGTATGTATATGATCAGTACCATATGTATAATTACCCACAATCCCATTGATTAAGCTGAACCTTTACATGAAGCTTTCTGTATCCTGCAGGTTGTGGTTCAGATTGTGTCATCTGATAACGAGTGCAGTGAGCAGGTGTTTATCAAAAAGGATGGGTCATATTTACGTAGTGATGATGACGAAGCAAGTCTGCAGGAGGAAGACGTGAGAAAGAAAAGAAAGAGAAAGTTTAATAGTGAAGACAGTTCAGATGAGTGGGAGCCATGTTTAGATGAAGAAGCCACAGACTCCGATGTGTCCATGGATGAAGACATGTTCACAGCTTTAAAGGAGGACGGTCAGGGTAAACTTGTGGTGTGGTGTACACAATGTGGGACCGAGGCTTCGCTCTCTTGTTCTGTCCTTCGACACAAGAAAGTCTACTGCTGTGCTCAGTGCAGTGCAGGTGACGACATTCAAACGCATCGTATTGAAACGCTTCCTGTTCGGTTTGATGACGTCGCCGGTTTTCAGAAACATGCCGAACAGGAGCACGAATCCAAACCGTTCTATAAACTGTGTCAGGACTGTGGTAAGTTCGTCATAGCAAACCCTGAATCCAGAGGTTTTAAAAAACATAAATGTGAACACAAGTCTAAATTCTTCATCTGTCCAGAGTGCGGGAAAAGATTCCTCACCGAAGTCGGCTTAAAGTCGCACCACACGCAGCTCCACTCGGATTATGATCACCCGTGTAAATACTGTCTAAAGGTTTTCAAAACCAGATCCTCAAAACTGGACCATGAGCAGACCCATCCTAAAGAAACCCGACCGTACAGCTGTCCAGATTGTCCAGAGAAATTTAGCAGTATTCACAAACGCAATAACCACGTCTCATCCCACAGAGGGCCACATAAATATGTGTGTGATGTCTGTGTGAAAGGCTTTAAGGATATTAACCATCTGAGGAGGCATGAACTCATCCATTCTGCAGAAAAGCCTTTCAAATGCCAAATGTGTGAGCGTTCCTTTAACCAAATGGATAACCTCACGTCTCACATGCGTGTCCACACTGGAGAGACGTTCAGTCACAACGTCAGCCTGAAAAACTACAAGCAGAGATGCCATGAATCGGGTTTGACTCATAATGAAGTACTGACAGAGTGATTTACAAAAATACTTGTGAAAGAAGGATGTAGTAAATTATGTACTGAGGGATTAAAACTGTTGCCCAGTGAAACAGAGATGTGGCCTCGATTTACTTTAAAAGGATTGCAGAGAAACACTTTAATGAATCCAATTGATACTGTTCAGATTGAAGATATAAATATGTCTGATTTCACCTTTTTTGCCAAATTACATTTTCACACTGCACACATCATGGATCAAGCAGGATCAGTTGACGTTCATAAGCAATACATAATTTCCAACACTTACAATGTATGTTATTCTGTACTTTTTATGTATTATCATACAGTAAGTGGTTGTTTAATTACTGTTAACAAAAATTTATGGAGAATGTGGGTTCAAGGCATTCGACTAGCCTGGACATAGAACAAAGCTTTCTGCTCTCTATATAAAGGGTTCAACAGGCTTTCTGGTGTTATCAAAGTACATGTTTTTACTTATCATATAACAAAGAGATTATTTTATCGATTGTTTTGTAACTAGATATAGACCACGACACAAAGATGTAGATTTTTGACAGTTTCTCAAACTCAACTAGGCATTTATGATTTTTAAACTGTGTCCGTTCAATTCAATTCAAGTTTATTTGTATAGCGCTTTTTACAATAGACATTGTCTCAAAGCAGCTTTACAGGACATAAATATAGAGCAGAAGGTAAACATAATTAATGGTAAAGGAAATAACGAATAATAAAAGTAAAAGAATTGACAGAATAAAAAATTCTAGAGTATTATTAGATATAAATAGTTCACAATCTGTATGTATTTATGTGAAGCATTAGTGAGATCAGGCACTGTAGTTGAGTAAGAAGGCTTGTTGTAGTGCATCCAAAAGTTGTGCAGAGGTGTTGGGGTCATTGCTCTTGAGTTCTTTCACTCCAAACCTGGGAAACCATGTCTTCATAGAGCTGGATTTGTACACAGGGACACAACCATTCTGGAACAGGCTTGAGACTCTGGGGTTTCAGCGAACGTAAATTTTAACCTTGAGATGTTTTAGACACTAGTGTGCTTCGTCGTGTTTAGAGAAGAACCACATGTGGTCCTGCTGCTCAGGTGTCCATATTCTTCTGGCCTAAAAGTATTTTAGTATATATATATTTTGTAAAGATGTGACTTTTATTTTGACAGTAATCTTACCTATATCCACCCGGATGTTAAAACGAATTAATTTGCTTATTACTCTTTCTGGTGTAAACATGCAATAGAGAAGAAGCACGTGTTTTTAAATCATATTAATAAAAAATAAATACATAAATAAATAAACAAACGCAACAATGGTCCGCGGTTGTGCTTTTCCCAACTGCACCAACAAGATGACTAAAAGAAGTGGACTCAGTTTTCACCGTTTTCCTTTCCACACTCCGAAAACCCTGCACTTGTGGTTGCTCGCCCTGAGGATGGATGTAAACACACCGCTTTATAAACTCCGCACTGCTGATTTCAGAGTGTGTGGCGCTCATTTCACGGATGATGACTTTTTCACAGAAACCGCACGCAAAACCACACGCAAACTCAGATGTCTCAAGAGATCAGCTGTGCCTCATTCGGACCTGGGGCATATGTGGGGCATCAGTGCACCTGAGGTAAAGTCACACTTACTGTACACTAATAAGTGATAGTGTGCCACGTAGGCGCTATTATATATATATATCTATAGATATATATAATGTACAATATAATATCCGAACAAATTCGAACCCAAAACAAACGTTTGCCATCAATCCAGGGAACTGTCTTGTGATGTCGCGCATTGATACTACAGAAAGTCTAAGTAACCGGAACTACTTTGCCCTGTGTCCTGTAACTCTATGCAATTCGCCTACCTCAAAGAAAATTAACTATATATCTGTGTATTTGTAAACACTCGCCGTCCACTTTATTAGGAACATCTGGATTCATGACATCTCCCAAACTTTCAGATACATGTCAAGAGCTTTAGTTAAAAGTCAACAAACATGAGAATTGGAGAAAAGTGTGATCTCGCAGATTTTAATCTCTAGATTTTATACAGACAGCAATGTTACACTGGCTGTCAAATTGTACAAATTCCATTCAGTCATTTCTATTTATTCCAGAGCTGTGTTATGAGCCAGAGTCCTGACTTGGATGTATTTTTTTTCCACACAGGATTGTAACCTAAAAGATGAGCCACATCCAGTTATTATAGGACGGTATGAGATTGTTACAGCGCCTCAAACTGATCACAAAGGTAAGGGAAATTGTTTAGGATTAATACTGTCTAACGACAGAGCAGGTTGCTGGCCGAAGGTTATTGCTGGTTTACACCATTTTTTTTTTGTATATTTATTTTGCAGTGCAGAAAGGGAAATTATGGGTTAACTAATGGACTGACATGCAGTCCAAAGTCCTAACTGCACTTGGAGTGTATCAGTGTGCATCAGTGGTGCGAATGCTGATTGGGTGAGGCAGGAAGTTTTGTCTGGTTGTTTATCTATTATAAACAACCAGAGATTATAGTGAGTGAATTTCTGCTCTCGCAAAATATTTCAATAACAAAAACTCATATGTGCCTATTTTTAGGCCTAGCTGTTTATTTAAAATGAAAGTGACGTGACATACGGCTAAGTACGGTGACCCATACTCGGAATTCGTTCTCTGCATTTGACCCATCCAAACTGCGCACACACACACAGCAGTGAACACACACCCGGAGCAGTGGGCAGCCATTTACGCTGCGGCACCCGGGGAGCAGTTGGGGGGTTCGGTGCTTTGCTCAAGGGCACCTCAGTCGTGGCCAGCCCGAGACTCGAACCCACAACCTTAGGATTACGAATCAGACTCTCTAACCGTTAGGCCACGACTTGCCCTGATTATTCTGTTAATAAGAACAACCAAATGAATAACTGGTTACAATACAGGTCACTTGGCCATGAAAGCCACAAAATGTTGCCCCACATATTTGTTATTGTACCACCAACCAGCCCAATGGAAGGATTCTAAAGCTAATCTATGGATCCTTAACTCCAGCTGCGAAGGAGGAGAGTTTGACTCCTGAGTTATAGGCCACCTTCTGCTGTAGTTGCTTACACTAATTTAGAAACTTTCATGTTTTCATAGCGATAGAAAATGGGTAAACATTCATTTTATTTCTGGTCATTCTTGCATTTGGGCTAAAAAAATATGTGTTGCATTTGAATTCCTTAATATTTTTCCACAGCTGTCAAGAGCTTTCAGCCTTCTTATCAAGGAACTGTCATTTTTAAGTAAGACATTCTCTTTGGTTGTTTTTTTTTATTCATGATTTCAAATTACATTGGTACAGTTGTATTAATTCAGTATTTTATAGTGAATGCCTTATTCTTTTATATTTTTTTTTTTGTTTTTAGAAGCACTGAGCTGCTGGTAAGCACGCAATGTTTGCTGGAGCTCTTCCAGTTCTGTTGGCTTTGTCATAAAGAGTCCTGTATTACCATTGAGGGCAATAAGAAGCTGTTTTCAGTCACCCAGGATTGCCAGAACTGTGGCCACCAAAGACAATGGAGGAATCACCCACCTTTAGCCGAACCTACAGAAACATTTCATAATGACCCCAAAGACCACGTAGAGACATTTGATGAAAGACAAGAGGACAGTGATGATGCGGCTTCATATGTAGAGGTGGAACACACATTGGAGCCTGGGGATGAGGATAGTGAGGAGGTGGGTATTTTTTCTTTTACAAACTATTATTAACATCACAGTCATCTGGTGACAAATGCACGCCCAGAAAGCATATTCACGCATGCATCTCCTTGACTTGTGCTTTGTGAAATTTTTAAGGCAGTACTAATTTTAGTAAGACCCTAGAGTGTCTTTCATATTTGAATTAATTATTGGGTAGCTGTGGACTTGCTTATGTTTAGCCGTCCCAAGCCTATGAATTAGATTGAACATCCTTTAAAGAACATTAACAAACAACATTAACAAGCACTATTTTGCCAAGGTTATTTAATGATGGGAGATGGTTAAATGCCCCTTAAATGCTTATCAAAAGTCTTGGGTTGTGTATTATGCATGTACAGGTACAGGGGTACAAAGCTAGCAATGCATTAAGGCAGCTGGTTTTTCAGGAGTGTATAATAGGAGGGTACTTAAAAGTAATATAAAAATAATTAGTGGTTGTGCCAGTCAAAGTGCCAGTGATCAGTAGAAATACTTGGTGCAAGCAGAACCATGTCTTTTAAATTTGCAGATATACTTCACATTCTCCATGCAAACATTTTTGAGACACTGAGGTATTAACATATTACCTTTTAACGGCATTGTCGTTTAAAGCCTTTTTTACACGGAAAATTTAATACACATTAGCTCCAATGCCCTAATCCAGGGTTTTATATCTTGCAGGTTGTGGTCCAGATTGGGTCATCAGATCATGAGGGCAGTGAAGAAAGCTATGAGCAGATGTTTATTGAAACAGATGGGTCATATTTTTCAAGTACTGAAGAGGAAACAAGCTTGCAGGAAGAGAAGATGAAGAAGAAAAAAGATTCTAAAAGACTTGACAGTTCAGATGAGTGGCAGCCAGATTTGAGTGAAGAAGCCACAGACTCCGATGTGTCCATGGATGAAGACATGTTCACAGCTTTAAAGGAGGACGGTCAGGGTAAACTTGTGGTGTGGTGTACACAATGTGAGACCGAGGCCTCGCTCTCTTGTTCTGTCCTTCGACACAAGAAAGTCTTCTGCTGTGCTCAGTGTGATGCTGGGGATGATACTGAGATGCTCAGCTTAGAAAAACTATCTGTTCATTTTGATGACTTTTCCAGTTTTCAGAGACATGCTGAACAGGAACATGGGGTCAAGAAATTATATAAGTTGTGCCAGGAATGTGGCAAGTTTGTTATAGCGGACCCTCAAACAAAAGAACATAAATGTGAACAAAAGATCAAATTTGTTGTATGTCAAGAGTGTGGAAAAAGATTCCTCACTGAGGTCGGCTTAAAGAGGCATTGCACTAAACTCCACGAAGATGCAGATCATCCTTGTAAATACTGCTTGAAGATGTTTAAAAACAGGCCAGCGAAACTGCAACATGAGCAAACTCATCCTAAGGATAAACAGCCATACAGCTGTCCAGACTGTCCAGAGAAATTTGACAATCTTTACAAACGCAACAGCCATGTCAGATCCCACCGAGGTCCATATAAGTATTTGTGTGATATATGCGAAAAGCGCTTTAAAGACCTCCACAGGCTTAGGAGACATAAACTCATCCACTCTGGAGAAAAGCCTTATAAATGCCAAGTGTGTGAGCGTTCCTTTAACCAAATGGAAAACCTCACTTCTCACATGCGTGTCCACACTGGGGAGAAACCTTACATGTGCGAGCAATGCGGAGAGTGTTTTAACCACAACGTCAGCCTGAAGAACCACAAGCAACGGCACCACCACTTGGTTTTGAGTCAGGAGGACGATGGAACAGGGTAAACTAGAAAACACGGAACTGAATCCTATAAATGAAGGACATTCTAGAGCAGGGGTGTCAAACTCTGGTGTAAGTATATTTGGCCCGCGAGATCATATCAAATGGCTAGCCGCATGCTCCGCTAATACTACAAATCCCAGAATGCCTTGCCACTGTATTGATGCGTAGTCACAAACAGCAAGCGCCCCTCATTCTCTGTTGACAGTCGTTAAAAACCATGTTACAGTCACATCGGGCAAGTTAATTCCACCCTCCACAAAAATGGCCAACGGAAGATGAACAATATGAGCTTTCAAGATGCAGATTATCTGTTCACGATTATAAAGGACAGACCTGTTTGTCTTGTGTGCTAACGGAGCTAACGTGTCTGTAACGAAAGAACATAACATAAGAAGACACTATGACACGAAACATTATGAGAAGTATAAGGAACTGGACATAAAGCAGAAGCTCCAGAAGGCGGAGGAGATGAAAATAGTCTGGTTTCCCTTCAGACTATGTTCATGAAAGCAAAATCAAAAAGTGAAGCTGCTGTAAAGGCTGTAAAGCTTTATTGTGGCAGCAGAGATTGCAAAATCTGCCCTTTAATGAGGGAGAGTTTGTCAAAAAGTGTATGGTCAAAGTTTACGAAACGAACACCACTGATGTGTCTTTTATTTCAAATTTAATTTCTTATGTGTTTGTAATATCAAGCTCTGGTTGTTCCAGATCCTGTATTTAAGCAAAACTAAAGTTTGTTTCCATATGAAAAAGGTTGAACATTACAAATCAGTTGCAGTTCATTTTTCAATAAATATTCAGTTTGGCCCGTGACTTTATCTCAGTTTTATATTTTGGCCCACTGTGAATTTGAGTTTGACTCCCCTGCTGTAGAGGACATGATTGAAATGAGTACAATGGAGCATGTTGCTATAATGTGTTACAGTAGTTTCATCTCCTCTTGGAGCTCGATTAGTATTCAGACAGAAATGTTGCATTTCTAATGAATCATTATTTGTTTGAGTAGGAAGCAGTACAAATAAGCATGTTCAGGAGTCAAGAAAATCAAAAACATGCAGATATTTACCTCATCTACCCACGTGAAACTAACATGGCATTAACTGGGATTTAACAGGACTCCCTGGAGCTAAGACCTGTAAAGAAACCAAATAGTATTGATCAAAAGGCAAATTCTGGGTTATTTAAAATGATTCCTCTAGGGTTTTTTGGCTGGCTATGGCTTTTAGATTCTGTCATTTTATTTTATAAGCATTTTTTATAAGACAGGAAACCTAGGTTGTTTTTACATGTCATTTCCCCAAATGTTTGGGACATTTTCTGTCTAAAGGCTCTTTTTGAGCTTAGGTCTATTAAACTGAGCCCTCTTATAGTCCACTCAACATCTCAAAACTGGATGTTGAGTGATTTGATGGGTTTATTGTGGTACTTTCTGTTTCGAATGATGATGGAAAGAGGGATGTTATAATTAGTAGAGACAGAAAACCTTATCATGGTGTTATACATGCAAATGGCAGCTTCACCTGTAGAATTGTGTGATTGATCTGTAGTTTGGAAGGAATTCATTTGTGTTTTGGAAAACCACAAGGCAAACCACAGGGTTTTTTTCCCCTGAGAACATTTAGAGTTCTCTGAAATCTACAAAGCAAAAAATGTTATAGGTCCTAAAGCCGGGCTCACGCTGTGCAATTAGGCACGGTGGCTTAGTGGTTAGCACGTTTGCCTCACACCTCCAGGGTTGGGGGTTCGATTCCCACCTCCGCCTTTTGTGTGTGGAGTTTGCATGTTCTCCCCGTGCCTCGGGGGTTTCCTCTGGGTACTCCGGTTTCCTCCCATCGGTCCAAAGACATGCATGGTAGGTTGATTGGCATCTCTGGAAAATTGTCCATAGTGTGTGAGTGTGTGAGTGAATGAGAGTTTGTGTGTGCCCTGTGATGGGTTGGCACTCCATCCAGGGTGTATCCTGCCTCGATGCCCGATGATGCCTGAGATAGGCACAGGCTCCCCTTGACCCGAGAAGTTCGGATAAGCGGTAGAAAATGAATTAATGAATAATAATAATATGATGATGATGATTTTTTTTTTCTTTTTCTAAATATACTCCTGACAGGCATAAGAAGAAGTCAAGATTACTCATTTTGATTACTCAAATGTTTAACATTTAACAAAAGAGTTCTGGTTCTTTCCGTCTAGTCTTTCCTACTAGTGTATAACCAACACATCAAAATCATATGGGCTGACTATTCTAGGTTACATTACATTAAATTACATTACATAAAATCAGTAGTTTGTCACTGGAGATGGTAGAGTATTTGGAAATTAGCACTCCTGCTATTAAAAATGTAATTGAGTAAATAGCTTTCCTTCATGTAGCTAACTAGATCTCAACAATGCATAACAAAACATATAAACGCTAAATAAAACGTCTAAGTAACGTAGATAATAAAACTAATTACATGTCCTAGAAATTAAGTAAGATGTTGAGATGTTTAGAGAGAAATGTCTGATCTACAAGGATCGCTCTGGTTCTCTCAACACTACAATCTTCCATTCTGCTTCTGTTACTGTACCTGGAGCCTAATTTTAGTAGCAGATCATCTGTGATGATATGAGTAAGAAACCTTGAGAGGAACCAGGTCCTCATTGGTGAGAAACTGGGCAGTAAATAATGCAAATGTAAATTATGTGCATTCTACAACAGATTGTAGGGGAGTGGAATTGTGCAACCAAGAGCTCCTGAGGAACTAAGAGGTCATTTCTAAGTTCATTAATTTATATTTCTATGCAAATAAATTTAATCTAAAACATTTAATACGATTTAATAAATAAAAGTGACTGTTATAATGAACGATTCATTCGGCCTCATTCATTTAGGAGCAGATAATTATAATAAAACTTGTTCAATCTTCTATGTAATTTCTAATTCATGTCATTTGAATGGTTTTCAAACATCGTACATGATAAAATCGTCCCTAAAAATGTATTTTGATGGACCGGGGGTGTGGTCAAGCGAAGAATTTCTGACTGAAGAGCAGAGCCGTGGAAAGTCTATGGCTGTAATCACATACAGTATCTGTGCTCAATAGTTATAATAACTTTTCCTGTGTAGAATTGTAAAAAAGAGGGAGAGCCGAGAGTGAAAGGCGAGCACACAGTGCCGTGTGTGTGTGTGTGTGTGTGTGTGTGTGTGTGTGTGTGTGTGTGTGTGTGTGTGTGTGTGTGTGTGTGTGTGTGTGTGTGTGTGTGTGTGTGCATTTTATCTGATCAGTTGTCTATCTACACTTATATCTATACCCTTACCTAATGAATTGTGATATTATACAATTCTGACCCCCAACTACTTGGTGTTTGATTTCATTTTAAAGTTACATATTCTCTTACAGTGTGTGTGTGTGTGTGTGTGTGTGTGTGTGTGTGTGTGTGTGTGTGTGTGTGTGTGTGTGTGCTCTTTATGGGCATTCCTATAGCTGGGCACAGTGCCAACTTTTTTGTAGGTTGTTACCCATTCTCAGTTCTTCCTTCTCTCCCTCTCCCTCTCCCTCTCCCTCTCAGTCACTCCTATTCACTTCAACAGAAATGAAACCAAAACCAATCCTCGTGTGTTTGTGTGTAAAACTGTAAAGTGTTAGCAGTCTGACGATCTCCCCCCATTCTTTTTACTTTTTTGATTGAGATTATAGCCCAAAATTTATCTCATACTTGTTTTTTTTTTGCGTTCGTGAACAGAGTAAAATGGCAAAGACTAATATTTCATTGGCTCAGGATCAGTTCAGCTGTCCAATCTGTCTGGATCTACTCAAGGATCCAGTGACTATTCTCTGTGGACACAGTTTCTGTATGGGCTGTATTAATGGCTGCTGGGATCAGGAGGCTCAGAGGGAAGTTTATCGCTGTCCTCAGTGTAAAGAAACCTTCACTTCAAGACATACTGTGAGTAAAAATGCTGTTCTGGGTGAGGTTGTGGAGAAACTAAAGAAAGAACTCCAAGCTACACGTCCTGCTCAGTGTTCAGCTGGACCTGAAGACGTGGAATGTGATTTCTGTATTGAGAGTAAATCCAAAGCCATCAAGTCCTGCCTGGTGTGTCTGGCCTCTTTCTGTGAAACTCATCTCCAGCCTCACTATGAATCTCCTGCCTTTAAGAAGCACAAGCTGGTCGAAGCCTCCAGTCGACTCCAGGATCAGATCTGCTCTCAGCATGACAAACTGCTGGAGGTTTACTGTCACACTGACCAGCAGTGTATCTGCATGTTGTGTATCATAGATAAACATAAAGGACATAATACAGTATCAGCTACAGCAGGACGAGCTGAGAAACAGGTAAAAAAGAAAAATAATTCTACTGTTGTGTTAGTGACAGTTACCCCCAATGTGTTTAATTAAAATGATATTGTTGTTGAACATATTAATATTAGCTTCATAAATAATTACATTGATTTACCCAAACAATTCCGGCACTAGAGATAGATAGTAAAATAACTCGATGTATACACTGCAGCAAAAGTAAAAAAAAAAAAAAACACATGCAATGTAGAACATAAAGGGACATGAACAAAGAAACCGAAAGGGAATGCGTTTTGAACGTCAGAAAAATGTCCATGCTCAACACAGTACACAACTTAATTCCTTCCCAGTGTTAACAAGGGAAAATCAACACTCATTAATTTTTTTTTTTTAAAAGAATAAACAATATATGCTGGCATAATAAGTTAAAATGCCATAAAGCATGAGGGAAAGCAGATACGAATATAGTCATGTTGAAACAAGTCACTCACAGGGAAGTGCTTAACCAGAGCCTGAAATAGAAAGCTAACTGTTCCGTCTTTTCTCTTCGATTTGTTTAGGAGCAGCTGTTTAAGATACAGAGAAAATACCAACAGAGAATCCTGGATAGAGAGAAGAAGCATCAGGAGTTAACAGAAGCTGTGGAGTTTTATGAGGTGAGTTCAGAGGAGTTCATTCAGGATTTCCTTTCATTCAGAATCCACTTTAGAAGCCATCATTCTTATTCACATTGAGATGTAAAGAAATGTAAAGTATTATAATCGATTATAATGGATCGATTAATATGTTCTTATGTACAGATTTAATTCTCTGTTTTATTTTACTACTAAAAGTGCTTTTCTGCTGAAGGTGACCTGCTTTAGATTCACTTCCTGTCTTCTTCTCTCTATCTCCTAACAGCGCTCTGCACAAAGAGCAGTGCAGGAAACTGAGAGGATCTTTGCAGATCTTATCAAATCCATGGAGAGAAGACGCTCTGAAGTGACAGCACTGATCAGAGCTCAGGAGAAAACTGCAGTGAGTCGAGCTGAAGACGTCATGACACGACTGGAGCAGGAGATAACACAGCTGAAGAGGAGAACTGCGGAGCTGGAGGAGCTTTTATACACAGATACCATCCATTTTCTCCAGGTAATGTCACAGTTTCTCAATAAACCACTTCTCATAATGTTGATTTATTTAAAAGCAGCTCTGACAAGAGCGGAGCTGCATGTCACAGGTTTATATAAACCCGATCATTCTGAAACATTATTATTCAGGGTCGGTCTTCTATATTGTGTCTTTTTGTGCTGTTTTTTTTTTTTAACTAGAAAACAAACACGATCTCCTATCGTTTAATAAATGAAACATCATAATTGTTGGAAGATTGCTGTCATGTAAAAGGAATATAAACAGCACACAATGTGCCGTTTTACTAAAATAATATAGAAATAACTCTGTATTTTGTAAAAATCCATACACATTAACTACACTGCACTTCCATATACAAGTACAGTAAAACTGTACAATCGTTTTTCAGCTTTCTTTTCCACACTTTATTTTAACCCTGAAATTTTTCAAATGAACAAAAATATTGGAACATGTAATTGACAAGTGTTCTTGTTGCACTTGTGATAGACTGACTCTTTTAATATTTAATAGCCCTGAATGTGTACTTTTGGTCTGAGGCCTGACTTTATATCTGTAAAGACTATTTGTTGTTAAAAAGGATAAACCAACCTTTGCAAAGTATGGAGAAAGAATTTGGATCTGCTCATGAGTTCATGTGTCAAGCTCAGTGGGGGTCTGGCTTGGTCTTGTTGGCCGCTTCAGGAACAGGCTCACTAATCTTTATTGATAATGGCGTGCATGATATGATGATAGCAGTACTGTCATGCACTCATGGAGTTTATAGACAAAACACACTGCTAAGATCAACAAAGACTACCTCAGGGGAAAACGTTGAAGGTTATAGACTTGCCAAGTCAATCTGCAGACCTTAACCTAACTGAGAAACGTTTATCTTCTGGAGAGGTGACAGCAATGGTTGTTTAACATCTAGACTAAAGCTAAAATTCTGAAATATATCGTATCATATTCATTGGTCAGCTGAATGTACTATACCATCCACACCGAGCTCCCTGACCTGCAGGACATCTACTGTACAGCACGCGGTGCCAGACCAGGTCCAGTAAGATTGTAAAAGATCTCAGCCATCCCAACAATGGACTCTTTTCTTTGGTGCCTTCAGGGAAATGCTTCCGAAAGCAAACACAGAGAGAATGAGGAGAAGCTTCTTCCCACCGGACTTTCGGAGTTTAAACCTGGAAACACCCAGGATCTAATACTGGACAACCTTCTTTATTGACTGGCATTTTATACACTTTATACACAGCATACTGCACATAGACACTTTAAGGACAATCATAAAAACATTTATGTATGTACACTATTTTTTTACATATATTTTCTTATTTTATATAGTTTCTTATATAGTGTATACTTTATTTATCGACCTCTTTTTGGTTTTATGTTTTTTATCCCAAATTGCATTCCTTTTTCCTTTTATGCTTGAATACCGGACAGATGTAAATAGCATTTCACTGCATGTTGTACTTTGTATGTATGTGTGACAAATAAAATTTGGTTTGATTTGATTTGTTTGGTCTCAAACCCAATGTCTTTAATGGAAATATACACTCTGATGTGCATTTTGACAATGTCTTTATCTCTCATTTTGTAGCGTTTTCCATCTCTCTTGGACATTCCTGAATCTGCAGACCTACGCTCCATCAAGCTTAGTCCTCACCTTTCTCTTGAAGATGTGACAGCATTTGTTTCTGAACTGACGGACAATGTGGAAATATTCTGCAATGAGTTCAAAATAATATCCAACGCAGGTATATCACTGGAATTTTCTAGAAAGACAAAGAAGTGTTTTTTTTCCTGCTTAAAAATGGCTTGAAAAATGGCTGTGGAACAGTGGATATATTCTTATGTGAAAATGTTTTTCAAATGTCTTAAGGGTGGTTTGTGGTTCAACTTTATAAAGGGTTTCTTTGTGGAGTCTTCTGTGTAAGATAAACTTCCTACATTTAGCCTCCTGGGTTATGTATGTTTGGAGTTATTTTCTCCCTTTGCTATGGTCTGGTGTACTCCGGTTTCCTCCATGCAGATTGCCGTCTCTAAATTGTCCATAGTGTAGAAATGACTGTGAGATTGTGCATTATTATACTGTATTTCTGTTTAATTGTTTTTTCTGTTGCAGTAAAAGGATTCCACATTATCCCACTTCCTGAACCCAAAACCAGAGAAGAATTCCTACAGTGTAAGTTTCATTCTTTACACCACATACTTAAATCAAATCAAATTCAAATTTTATTTGTCACATACACACAGAGTACGACATGCAGTGACATGCTTTAGGTTTTCGCATGCCCCAGGTTATTATGAGCCTGGGGTCAGAGCACAGGTTCAGCCATAGTTCAGTGCCCAAGGAGCAAGTGAGTTTAAAGGCCTTGCTCAAGGACCCAAAGTTGATGTCTCAGCAGCTTGTGGGCTTGAACCCCCGACCTTCTGATCAGTAACCCGAAGCCTTAACACCCTTAACACAATATACTGTACATAGTATATGCAGGGACATTGAAATTCTATAGACCATGTTTGTATAAATGGTGAAACTGAAAATGACAATGACAACAAAACATTGAAGGAACCTCTTAAGCATGACATGTGATAAATCAGTAATACAGTCATTAAGCTCAGCCCCTGAAGCACATAAGCTCTCATAGACACACACTTGCCTTATATTTATGGCTTATTTTCTAAGTATATTTATATGAAATGATTTTTTTACAAAATGTTCATTAAATGAATCAGTCAGCCAGCGATTTCATCTTGACAGTGAACTCGTAGTAACTCATCAATTATATGGTTAAAAATCAACCAATTAACATTCACATTTTTGAGTCTCTTTATATGTAAATTTACACACAATTAAACTGAATATTCAGGACACCACATTTCTTCTGTAAATAATCTTGTGACTAATTTCTGAATGAATTTGTTCATATCCAGTTTGATGAATAATGCCCCTTGTCGTCTATCTCCATCAGATTCCTGTGAGTTCACACTGGATCCCAACACAGTAAATAAACACCTCTGTCTGTCTGAGAAGAACACGGTGGTGACCTGCAACGAAACAGTACAACAATATTCTGCTCATCCAGACAGATTTGATTATTATCTCCAGGTGTTGTGTAGAGAGCGTGTGTGTGGACTCTGTTACTGGGAAGTGGACTGGACTGGACATCGTGGGGTTTCTATAGCGGTGTCATATAAAACCATCAGCAGGAAAGGGAAGGGTACGGAATGTTTGTTTGGCCGAAACTATCAGTCCTGGAGATTGTTTTGCTATCCTTCCTACTACTCATTCAGACATATTAAGGAAGAAATTAAAATCCCAGTCGTTCCTAGCTCCTCTAGAATAGGAGTGTATGTGGATCACAGGGCAGGAACTCTGTCCTTCTACAGCGTCTCAGACACCATGAAGCTCCTCCACAGAGTCCACACCACATTCACTCAGCCTCTTTACCCCGGGTTTGTCGTTTGCTCAGGATCAACTATCAAGCTGTAATTATCAGATACTTATTGTATTTTTATATAATATGATATATATTACAGTATTTGATCTTAATGGATGAGAAATTATGAATTTGGATGTACAGATATACTGGGGCCTTTTAATTGTTTCCATCTTTTCCATGTATTAACAAACATCTCATTGCTGGGTGTATATTGTGTGCAGGATTGTCTATGCTATGGAAGTCTCTGGTTATATGAAAAGCCCTATAGTTCTAGACACATGAATAAAGCTTCTTTTAAAATTAGTTGGCTTCTCTAAATTTGTACCTGCTCACTTCTTTATTAAGCAGGAAAAGTAATAATAAAAAAAAAAAGACGACACACTCCAACTAGCAACAATTTTATTATTCAACCATTTAAAATCTGAATTTTCACAATAAAATCGCAGAGAGAGATATATTTATAATACTTTACCAAACAATCCAAATCGCAAATTCAATGTCAGGAGAACAGGCACAGGTCAGGCAATCAGCGAACAGAACAAACTTGGCTAGGTACAAGGTCAATCCAGAAAAGCATAAACAGAAAACAAAGACTGATTCTAGACAGGAAATAAGGGGAAACTGAGTATATACATGTGCATGTTGTGGACACTGGTATTTTCTATTCATTAGGCCTGGCAGCACTTTCCCCTTCCATTTGGTACTAGAGCTGGGCTTTTTTTGCAATGAAAGTTCAGGATGGATCTGAATAGGTACTGTAGACTGGCTGTCCCTTAATGTTTAAAGGGAGGCGGCAGGTGTTTTCGGTTTTGAGGAAATGACTGGTTTTCAGATAGGATGTGTAAAATAATGTGGTTATGCTCCTATAACAATTGGGATCAAGCTGATACATAACTTGTTTACAGAGTCTGAATGGGCTGGGCAGCTGAGTAATGGCAGTGTGGACCCAGGTGACTGGAGCAAAGAGATTTGTGAGGTGTGTGGTATTTGGCTTGGTACTGTATAGCTGCTAGTAAATGGATATATGTACCTCATTGTAAAACCAGTGCATGCAGAAGAGTGGATTTGCCTTGATTTACTTAGAATGGGTGCTAGGACAGGGGAAAGTGTACAGGGGAAAGAATAGAGACCAGCAGGCTTGTCTATGGTTTAGACACTTTGTAGTTTGGAGTTACCAAAGGTTCTTGTGATCACTGCAAATACTACCTCATTAAAACCCCCATTATAGTGGCTGACCTCCCTCCATCCCTCCTATAAACCTCTTCCTTCCATCTTCATCAATCCTGCAGACGTCCACCAGATGATGGAACAAGCTTGCAGGACTTTCAATAATTAGGTTTCTGACACCCACATTTCTTGAGATTAATGGGCACAACCCCATCACACACTAGCCACTTTAATCACTAAGCAGTTGTTAAGTAATTACATTGTTTTCATTACCATACAACATTTATAGATACATACTCAGGAATTCTCAGCATTTACGTTTTGTGTGAATGCAATAAAATCAGGCATTTGGTGATATTCTTTGATGTTCAAGAGCAACCCCTGTGGCTAATTGTGGTACTGCAGACATTGTACTTTGTTCCCTTTTCTGTTATGAGCTTACAGACATACTGAGACCTTTTATTCACTTCTCACTTCTCCATGAGTCAACAGACATCTGCTTGCCCTTCCGATTGTGGTCTGGCATTATTCAGTGCTGTGTTATTTCATGTGGTGTCCTGGATTTTAATGCTGTGTTCAACACTTGGAAACTGAGTCACATTAAGTCAAGGCGCGAGGTTTCTGTTTTTTTTTTTTTTTTAATTGAAATCAATTTTGTATTTTTTATATTCACAGGATGTTACATTATCAACTGATATTCCTGTGTTTTTGATAAATGTTTTTCCAAAATCAATTTTGAGTGATTGAGTATTATTGTTATAATTATTTTTTTTGTTGTTGTTAAAGTATGAATTATTGAAGATGTTTGTCTCTGTCAAAATGAGACGACTCAGGCCCACTGCCTCAACCAGTTATTTATTGTGAGAAGATAGACAGATAGACAGATAGTTACACAGTAAACACAAAAGTATGGAATTAACAATACAAGCTAATTAACTAAATCAATTGATAAACATCTAGCCATTAACTGTATAGCTTTACATGTACCATATTTCATGTAAAGTGCCATAGTTCTATGCGTTCAACAATCATAATAGTTCATCAAAAAATTTTAAATGACTACCAAATCGTATAGTAAAATATTAATGAATAAACAACACATTTTAATTGAATAGAAAACACTTGATACAGATGTTCATTATTCCATTTAATCTCCTGAATTTATTTATTTGTTCACTTTAGTGAAACATGCCTTTGCATACCTCATTACAGCTTTAACTCTTTCCTCTGATTCAGGCGGAATCTGTCTCAGCTCTCTTAGTTTTTTAGCACAGTTCATTTTTCCAGTTTCCTCAGCTCGAAGGATCAAGAAGTCCAAAGCCTGAACAATGAAAGCAGAGTCTGGCTTTAAAGCGATTTCAGACAGTTTCATGATAGTGTTGTAGGTATCTTCCACCAGTTTAGATTTTTCTTTTTCATTCTCAGACAGTTCTTCTTTCAGTCTCTTCTCTGTGCTTGTCTTCTCCTCTTCCTGTTTCTTGTTGATTTCAATCTTGTTTTTGATCTTTTCATAGCACTTTGAGTCAAACTTTATATCTGATGCTGAATTATTGATGCCTTCATGTTGTTTTTTAAGATCATCAAATGTCACCAAGATCTCTTTACTGAGTCGAACATATTTCTTGTTCTCTTTGACATGTTTACTGTAGTGACATTTACCTGTACATATAGTACAGTGGTTATTACTCATGACTTCACACCACTCGACATCCAGGGCACTCCAGCAATTATGCTTATGACAGTTCTCCTCACAGACAGTGCAACTGGTCACCTTTCTGTCCCACCATGAAGCATTTTCAATGGGAACTTTTTCTTTGTAATACTTTGTGACTGTGAAAGTAAAGTTTTCATTTCTCTTAATTTTTTCTTGGTTTTTCTCAAGAGCCTTCTGTATGTGAGTCAGTTCTTTACTCTTGCACTCTATAAACTCAATGCGGTTTTGTAGATTTAAAATACAGGCTTCTAGTCGTATGGACTCTTTCATAACACTTTCAGTGTTCATTAAGCTCTCTTTGTTCAGTTCTTTCAGGGAGGAAAAGAAATCATTGAAACTGTCCTCCGTTTGTTCCCAAGCTGTCTTGAGCGCTCTTTTATACTTCAGGCTCCCCTTCTCTCTTTGATGATTGTTAAATAAGAAATTCTCAGGTTCATTATCTTCATTTGTCCCGCAGGACCCTGCAGTGAATAGTGAGGACAGCTGAGTGTATCCTCAGAATCACTTTTCCCTCTATCACTGACATTTACACCAAACGCTGCATCCTCAGTTCATGTCAGAATGTCCTTAGCTCTCTGTGGTTTATGTAGCATCATGGTCCTGGAGAAAGTGTTTCATTTCACTATGTACTGCGGCAGCTATATATATGGCTAAAATGACCATAAAAACTTCTTGACTTTTGCTAAGAATAAATTCTCAAAATTAACAAAATGATCTAACAACAGAACAAGAATATTTCATGGTTTAAACTTTTAATATCTTGTATCTGGTTTGTTGTAATCTTGTAATGGCAAACACTACACAAATTTGATCATATTCAAGATATTTAAACTCGATTAGGTGCAATGCATGGATAGAACAACATTGCAGTGCACCATTGTTCATCAGCATATGTGAACTACGACCATAAACGTAAATAAAAAAAAAACATTTTTGAAGGAGGGACACAAATAATACAGTCTAATTGTACTTATAAAGACATGTCCCCACAGTGAAAAACTTTGCTTTTATCATTATTATTGTAGCATGGAGACGCGTCATTATGGTTATTTTCAAAGATTTTCTCAGGTTCAATGACAAAGCGGATTTTTCTTCAAAACTATTTATTGCATTGTTTGCGTTGTTTACAGTTAAGCCATCAACATACAATAAAATATAAACACGACTGTTATTGTGAAAAATATATATAAAATATGTAATGTTTTGTAACAAAATCAATTATTAAATCATCAATTTACAGTAACTGCTCTA
This sequence comes from Tachysurus fulvidraco, assembly GCF_022655615.1. NCBI lineage: Eukaryota > Metazoa > Chordata > Actinopteri > Siluriformes > Bagridae > Tachysurus > Tachysurus fulvidraco. The sequence continues at coordinate 44,950,625 of NC_062518.1, forward strand.
TGTATAAAAACAACAAAACGGCTTTGGCGTGTTAGTTACAGTGACCTATGCAACAAGCTATTGTAAACAAGCTAACGTTAAACTAATATAGCAGATTCATGGAAAATTACGTCAGTAATCAGCATTTTTGCCGCAACTAATTTATGAATAAGTCTGCATCGACTACATTAAAGAGAATCGCTTTATTTAAAGTGAATAAAATCCCCTACTTAATGGAGTTGAACATTAATTGAGCCGCTGCCACACACCTGACTCGTGTGTGCAGAGTAGGTGAGATGAACTGGGAAAGCAGGCAGTGGGTCAAACCACTGTGAGGAAGGGGAGGGGGGAGGGGGGGGGACTCAACAGTTCTCAACAGACTCAACTATTTTATTTTATTTTTATCTTTTGCAATTTGTGAAAATTTTGATCCTAATCAAAATTTTTGTTTTTGCAAGAAAACAAAAACTGAAAGTGATTTGTTCTGAATATTATTTTTGTAGAATTGTGAAGTAATTCTCTTCTCTTCAATGCTCTTCTTCTTGTATATACGTAAGTGTAGCTAGCAAACTGTCACTACATTCTTGGATTCTCAAGCTGTTTAGACATGTTAAAGAATGCAGATAACTGAAAGTCTAAGGAAAAAACAAAACCTTCCATGTTGTTTTATGCCTAGTTACAGGTTACTCGGTGATGTTCATTGGCTGGGGTTTAACATTCAGGTGTGATTCCCTCATCCAGTGTCCACAAACTTCATTCTCATCATCTCGCTCCCGAAGGACATTTATACAAATAAGGTACAGTCAAGTAAATTTCACTTACATTTACATCTATAACTTTGTAGTTATAGAGTAGTAATATTTTAATGATGCAGTTTTAACATTTACCATTTTTTTATTTGTTTTTTTCTTACTGTATAATATTTAAAATTATAAGAATAATGAAATCAGCTCTCTAGCTCATGTTTCACGTCAATTTGATAGTTGTCTTTCTTTATAATTTGGAACAATCTGTTTATATTTTTGGGTTAGTTCTAAAAAAGATCTTAACTTTTTTAAACCTTACCTTTTGGGTTAGTTCTAAGATGGATTTTTCTCTTGTCATGGGGAACACCAAAACAAAGAAACATTCAAAGAAATAAACAAAAAAACTAGAACTTTCCTGTGTAAATGTCCAGTAAATAATAATAAACACTCTTTTTTACTCTTTCAAAATGGCAGGGGAACAAATAATGTAACAGATTTAATTAAAGCAAATTCAACCAATTATCTATTTGATGTATGATTAAAAAGATAAAATAGCCAAGATGTATTAATGGGCTATGATAAAGTAATAGGATTTTTCAAATCTTAATTTTAATAAAATTCTAAATTCCATCAACAGGTTATGCAATTGTGATTGGATTGAGAGGAATGAGGTAATTGAACTAGCATAATGGCTACAAGGTAAGTACTTTTTATTCTCAAATATTACAAAAATAAAAAAATGACAGCATTTTACATCTTATTCAGACTTACGTTTTGAAATGATTGAGGGCATGTTAAGTATAAATTGTCATCACATTGAACCAGATTTTTATCTGTCATTAGATCTAACAGATTTCAAGAGACATCATCAGTACATGATTTAATCCAGAAGACTAAATTAATCAGTAAAGGTCCACCTGCACGACGTCGTCTCATCACAACCAGAAGCAATCTTGAAAAAGACGGATCAGTGAGAAAATGGACATTTGGACAGAGAGACATCAATATGCAAAACAAAATTGTACTGATGGTAGGAGAAACTCGAACAGGCAAAACTACTCTGATTAATGTTATGACTAATTATATACTCGGGGTGACGTTTACAGATGAAGTGTGGTTTGAGATTACAGAAGAGGGAGAAGAGAATCAGTCAGATCAGTCAAAAAGTCAAACAACTAAAGTCACAGTGTATGAGGTGTTTGCCCAGAACAACCCAATCTGTCTGACCATCATTGACACTCCAGGTTATGGAGACACCAGGGGAACAGAAAATGACAAACAGATCGCTGAGAATCTGTACAAACTGTTTCACAGTGATAGTGGAGTGAAAGAAATTGATGCAGTGTGTCTGGTGTTGAAGGCATCTGTGACCGACAGCAATACATCTTTGATGCAGTTTTGTCTTTATTTGGTAAAGACATAGAGAACAACATTGTGATGTTTATCACTCACTCAGATGGACTGCCTCCAACAAATGCTCTTAATGCCATCAAGAAAGCAGGGATTCCCTGCAATCTGAGACGGTGCAATTTCCTAACCAGACAGTGATGCAACTGCTCAGGATGCTCTTAATTGTCCCTCCAGAAGTAGCAACTCTGCTGGGCTTTCTTGGTGATGAAGCTGGTGTTGAGTGACCAGGTGAAGTTCTCCACCAGATGAACACCAAAGGAATTTGGTGCTCTTGACGATCTCCACGGAGGATCAGTCGATGTTCGGTGGGGAGTAGTCGCTTTCCTGAAGTCAACCACCATCTCTTTAGTTTTCAGTGTTCAGACACATTTTGTTGGCTCTACACCAGTATGTTAGCCATTGCACCTCCTCACTGTATGCTAACTCATTATTTAGAGTAAACAGACTATTATCAAGATATTTTCACTTACTAAGGTGTGAGTTTTTTGCAGTGTGACAGGATGAGCAGCCAAGCAATCTAATAGCATGGTTGATTTTTCTTAATGGACATCTTGCTGTATCTGAAGGAAATACATATTACCTGTTCTTTTTTTTTTGTTTGTTTTTTTACTGCACTATAATTTCTAGTCTTCCATCTACCTTATTTTTGTGTATATTGTAGGCATTGACATTGTTGCATTGCAGAGGTATGTGATATTCACTCTACACTCATTGTTTATGGAAAGAGAAAAAAATTAATTACAATTAATGCCAAATACAAGCTTATGGTAAACATCAGTAATTTACGGGATTTTTTTTTTTTTTTTTCTTTTTTTTTTTTTTTGACAACAGTCTTCGGTGTAATCACGAAATTCTCAAATTAATTCATGTCAAACAGATCACGACTTTAACACCATGCCTGCACACCCATATGTCTGATTGTCCTCAAGATGGCAGCATTGTTCAGTTCACTGACCCAAGAGTACAAGTAAGCCATTTGCACTGATTTAAGCAGTCAGTTTATTAAAATGAAATTATTTCTTTTCCTGCTCGCTTCCTGCCTTGTGACATGACATGTAAAGTTACAATAATCAGATATATTCTGTATCACATCTTTTTATTTAACATTAATGTATATTACAATACATCCAAAAGACATTGTGGTGTTGATTTATTTTTTTTATTTTTAATAACAGCAGCTGCACTTTACTGGTAGCTGTGAATGGTAATGTTTGGGTTTATTATGTAGATGTCTATTAGATATACATTTATCACAGTCAGTCAGTCAGTCTTCATGACAGTTAAAGGATTTTGGTTGCTTTATAAAATAATAACAGCATTATTTGTTTAAGACTCTGTCTTATTGAAGAGTGAGTAAAAAAAAGTAAGGCTGGTGCGAGAATGAACATTCAGCAACATTACATTTATAAAATGTATATTATCATTAGTAGTAGTATAGTAATATACGCAACTGTCCGGTATAAGAATAAAAAAAATATATAAAAAAAAAAGTATAAAAAAGCAAAAAATAAAATAATAAGAAAGTATAAACTATATAAGAAAACTGTATAAAAACTATATAAAAATATGAAATATATGGAGAATATGAAGAAATAATATATATATATATATATATATATATATATATATATATATATATATATATATATATACATACATAAATATACATATACATAAATGTGTATGGTTTTTAAAAATTGTCCTTTTTAAAGTGTCCATGTGAAGTATGGTGTGTAAATAGTGTATGGAGTGTATAAAGTGTATATATATATATATAAAGTATATATATATATGAGAGGATGAGCTGAAGTCTCAGAAACCCATGCAGCAAATATGATACGATCGGTGTTATAGGGTTTTAATTGAGGTGATTACCTCAACATCTTACTCATTACACAGGTGTGTGACCTCATCCCAAATTCCAGCTCACCACTGCATTAATAGCTGATCTCTGTAGGCCCATAAACACTGCCCAAGACCTTCCCACCCTGAATGTATACATACATATCCCATAATGTTGTAGCATTATTTAATCCCTCCCTGCTGAAACCACCATTTCCTCAGTCAAAGCCTAAATAAAAAGGCAACATCCGAACCACACGTGTGACTGGACAGTCATTTTGGGCCTTTTTTTTTTAAACGTGAAGGGATTCTGTAATAAATGTTGTGCAGCTTACTATAAACCATGTCAGTTCCTTAGCACATTTACTGCTATGTTTGCGAGACCCCGAGGGATGGCATGAAGTACAGGTGTGTCGAGAAGGTTGTTAAGATGTAGTGAGAGGATTATAAAATATCCCCCTGGACATGCTTTTTATGCATTCTGCTTCTGACTCACAAATTTAGGAAATAAATAAAATATGACGTGGAGCGAATTACGCGAGTATGAAGTCACCCACGCTAGCACACAGGAAATGTAGATTTATTAGTAATAAACATAGATTTATTAAGCCTATGTTGTAAAAGCACTGCATCACCACATAAGAATTTGTGTATATTAGAAAAACATGGTCACTATGACAAACTTTGATGGATGTAGAGTGAAAGTTACATATTAGTCAGGAGAGAATAAGGCATATAATCTGCCTATGTCTGTGTATATATGTATTGGTTTTTTTTTAAGGAAAACTGGTAGAAAGGATCCAAGTGTAAGCCTCTGCTAGGGAAATAGGGACAGTAGGAAAGGAGAGCAGGGAGTTGAACTTTTTTTGAATGTGTGCTCATGCTTTATGTTTGTAGGTCATGTACATGCAGGAAAGTCTGCAGTGAAGAAATGCACACATGTTCAGGTTCATGTTCTCCATCTTCACATACATTCTCCAGGTTCAGTCTTCGTTTTTTTTTGTTCGTTTGGTAACAGTTTATTTGTAGGGCACAAACACGGGGCTTTCATATTACATTCATAAGCATAAATATTAAGTAAAGCAGAAATGGTGTAAGGCTTATATCATGGCTTTTGAGATGCCATGATTTGACATGATCCTGGTCATGGATTCCTCATTCCTGTCATGGTTTCCATGGCAACAAGCCCAATGTGCATTTGTTTTGGTTTCTGTTTCTTGTTATTAGTTTATTCCCGGATTTAACAAATCTTTCTTTTCTTTTTTTTCTCATAAATTGTAAATCAAATCCTAGTATTCGGTTTATGTATAAACTAGGCTATGATCACACTTATGTTGACCTCTGGGTAGCTCAGTGTTTATTATTTGTTGTTCCGGTGATCCATTAGTTTTCTGTAGGCAAGGTCACAGGAGCCTGGAGACTATCATGGGACTCGGGGAACAAGATGAGGAACACACTTGACAGGCTGCCAACTCAACGTAAGGTACAATCGCACACACACACACACACACACACACACACACACACACACACACACACACACACACACACACACACACACTACAGACAATTTAGAGATGTCAGGCAGCCCACAACACCAGTCTTTGGATGGGGAGGAAACTGGAGAAATTGGAGGAATAACTGAATCACTGGGAGAAGATAGAAACTCTACACATGCGCACACAAACATATTCTGTATAAAAAAACATATAAAGTCCATATCTATCTATCTATCTATCTATCTATCTATCTATCTATCTATCTATCTATCTATCTATCTATCTATCTATCTATCTATCTATCTATCTATCTATCTATCTATCCTTACAGCTTACAGGTGTTATTTAAGAAATACATTAAAATTCCATTTTAACATTAAAGATGACATGTGAAATGTTTTAACAGACATTATTATGGAATTTTGTGGAACTGTGCAACAACAGAACAACTGGGTGTATGAAAAATACACAGAATCCAACATAATCAGAAGGGATTGAGAAAAACATGGGGAATATAGTTGAGTGTGTAATGAACAAAAACAAGATAGAACGGTAGTTAATTTTATCATCCATTTAAGACTGTGGATCATAATCATTATGCATTGGCAAGACCTTGTAATATATCATATTCCTGAACACGCTTAGTTTTTATACTATTCTAGTCTTATGATGTGACAGTGAAACACGATGAGTCAGAAATGCTGTAGCAGTGAAAGCATTCCCGCAGGAGTGATAATCGATTTGTCTGATGTAATGTTTCTCAGAGTGCATGCGATCCAACACTGGCTCCTTTCTGCATGTCTAATCCACATTTATATTCCTGACTAACATTAAATCTCTTTTTGAGATCTGACAATGTTACTGTGTTTTGTAAACATGGAGCTCATGGAGCTTGGAGGTCAAATGATTCAGACCACATTCATGTTCTTGTATAAATAAGCTCTAGTGTTGTCATTAAACAAGACATTCCTCTTACTTCCCCAGAGAGCTGAGCTCATATTTACCACACATCTTGACCCAAGGTCTACATCGTAGATTTTACTCTTATTATGCACCCCAGATTATTAATCTTACTTTTACAGCATTTGCCAGACATCCTATTCCAGAGTGACTTACATTGATTGCATACAACTGAGCAGTTGATTGTCAAGGGACCAGCAGGGGCATCTTGGTGGTCCTGCTATTTAAACTCACAACCTTCTAATTAGTAGTCACTGATAGAAGTCACTGTGGTGGTGTACTGTATCTAACTTATTAATAATAAGTCTTCCATGAATAAAATCAAGAACAGCTGTTTGCTGTGTGTTTTCTTAATGCACTAATATTAACGCATTAACAATGACCAATGAATTTGAATGCATCTAATTTAAAGATTACATTTATTATATATATATATATATATTCAGTCATCTTCAGAGACTGTTTGTAATCCTGGTCAAGGCTGGTGGTCTGGTGACCTTGAGCTGGTGACCAGGAACACCATTCAGACCTAGGGTTGTATTTAGAGTTCTGTTTTTGGACAATGGTAGGAGACCCAGATGGAAACCCACTCATACACAGTTAGAACTTATAAACAGACAGTTACTCAAACATGAAGCAGGGATCTTTGGATTTTGCTTAAAACTGTACTGAATACATTTGGAAGGGGAGCACGGTGGCTTAGTGGTTAGCACGTTTGCCTCACACCTCCAGGGTTGGGGGTTCGATTCACGCCTCTGCCTTGTGTGTGTGTAGTTTGCATGTTCTCCCCGTGCCTCAGGGGTTTCCTCCGGGTACTCCGGTTTCCTCCCCCAGTCCAAAGACATGCATGGTAGGTTGATTGGCATCTCTGGAAAATTGTCTGTAGTGTGTGTGTGAGTGAATGAGAGTGTGTGTGCCCTGTGACGGGTTGGCACTCCATCCAGAGTGTATCCATGTGTTCTAGGCTGATTACCATCTCTAAATTGTCTGTAGTATGCGATTGTGCCCTGTAAGGGATTGGGATGTCCAGGGTGTCCAGGGTGTCCCCTGCCTTGTGACTTGAGTCTACATGCTCTACAGTATGTTCCCCTATGACCCTTTGTGGGTTAAATGCTACAAAAAAAATAAATAAATGTTTGACTGGATAGAAGTGAAATTATGATTATAATTACAGCTGGAGATCTGTTTAGCTGCAAGGTTTAATCTCCATTGCTGAAAATCTAGGAAAGGAGTGCAATAGTTACTAAGAACAAGTTTAATACAATCAGGTCACACAGTGTTTACCAGAGAGCTTTAAATTGAACAGGCCATGATCATGTTTTCATGGGTATTTTTCAGCACATTCTGGCAGTCAAGAACTGGAAGTCTTCAGGCTTTACTTCTGTCACACTCCATTCATAATGCTGCCAGACTGGGACATTCTTGGCCAGCAGACAAGGTGAAAGCTGTGAGTGGGGAGTCTTTTACTCCAGAAGAGTGTAATGAATCAGACATAGTGATTTGCTGAAATTCTGGTACAAATGGAATGGGCTTACAGTATCCACCCAGTCCATTGGGACAAAGCTAGAAATTGAAGCTTGGAGAAACAACCATCTGTTTTGTTGACTGTGAGGGGCATTAAGTCATTTGGTTTTCAGTTTTGTTTTTATTAAATAAAAAAATTAAACCATTAATTTCTTCAGGAATTCATTTTATTCCGGTTGAGGGTGGTGCTGGATCTGGAACCTGTCCTAGAAAAATTGGGCACAAGGAAGGAAGCCATTCTAAATGTGACACTGGTCCAGAGTAGGATACTTTAACTTAATTTGACATAGTTATTTATTTATTAAGTGCCTATTTAGAGTCACCAGTCAACAATAATAGATTGTTTCTCAAAGTAGACAATGTGAATGTCCACACAGACATCAGCATGGTGTCAGGATCTGAACAGGTATCATGAGTCCATTGTCTATTGCAATACTCTGCATTGATTAGGACAAGAGTTCTTAAACTTTCTGCATTCAGGGATCTTTTCAAGTGTACAAAAATTTCCACAGACTACTGTATAGACTACAATATGTTGAATGAGAGATGTTTATTATATCATATATCGTATATTATATCATATATCGTATATTATATTATATTATATACACATATTAAAAAAAATACTGAAGTTTTTCATTGTGACTTTTTTTTTACGTTGTCATCTCACATCATGGGTAAAAAATTCTGACACGATTTTATCTTCGTTTCATTTTTTTTTTTTTTTTTTTTTTACAAAAACCTGCAATTTTCAGTGTTTCATTTTTCAATTTTCATCATTTTACTCAAAGAATCAAAATTGCCAAAACATTTGTAAAACCTTCGTCTAAGTTTCTGACCGGTTCTTCCATACAACTTTACTAAAACATTCAGGCCGATTGCACGATTGACTTTAAGCATGAGTTTTGTCAGCTTTGTTATTCTGCACTACACAGGAACCTCAAAGGCCGATTTCTGATCTGGTTTCTAAGCACATATCAAAATATGTTGCCCGTTTCATCTCAAACCGCATTTCCCGACACATGGTTTGAATTGTCCCGGTGACAGAAGGGTCGCCACATGATGGGGTTTGTTTTTGTGTCCAGTCAGCAATATTTCGCTGCTGGTCTGCATCCCCTGGGAGCTTCTCTGTAACATGTGGAGGTCATTTGTGCAAATTCCTCACTGGAAGCAAAACAGAAGAAGCAAAACAGAAAATGAGGAGCGTCGGAGGAGTATGGATTTACTGTTTCTCTGGGTGTGGGTCTGCAGTATGATTTCCTTGCACAGACCCGGTGTTATGATAGAGAAGGAGATGTTTTTGTCTACATTCCTGTACTTTTATTTCTACAGGAAGAGTTATAGATTTTAGCGTAGAAACTCAAGACAAAGATTCTAAGCATAGTAATGCTGTTTCTGGGTTTGAGTCTAGAGTTTAAGTGTGTCAATTGTTGAGTCTTTTCTTCTCAGCCTTTATTCTTTCGAGAAGCATTGAAATCTGGAATGTTACCCCGAAATCATTTATTGTGGTTAGCAAGGAACGTATGTGTAACGTCACACTGGTTAAAACCCAGACATGTTTGGTAAACACTTTTCCATGTTAGTGTTTTGTCTGCTTGTAATGCAAATCGAGCCTTAGCATCTGTAAGAAATTTAACAAGCAACAGTATTAAAAGGGGGGGGGGGGGGACTAAATGAAGAGCAGGCTGACTGAAGAGCTGTGTACAAAACTTTCTCACAAACAGTGATTCATAGACGCACAAGATAAACATTTTGTTATGTCTTTGAACTCGGAGGAAGTCCAAAAAAACTAAAGAAACAGAGTGTGGAAGAATGCAGGGTTGATTCTTAAGCCCCCATGTCCAGTGTTTGGGGGTTAGTGGGGGGTTGGTTTGTTGAGGAGGGGGGTAAATTAAGGTAAGTTGGATGTATGAGAAAGTAAGTTGTGAGTTTACCACATGAAGGGCATTCCATGGTCTGGGGCCAGTTAAAATACCACACGAGTAAAAAGCACTTCGGATCAGACTGCGATTTTCCGGAGAAACCCACTTCCTTTTAGAATTCCTGTCTACTGCATCAAACAAGTGACCAAAATGGCCCAAAAAAGAAATGTTTTTCTCCGGTGGGTGTCTGAAGTGCATAATGAGAATGATTTGTAGGTCTAGAGCTCTACTATAAGAAAGAATACCAAAGTTCAAGTCCAAGCGTACACTCACCCTTCACTTTATTAGGAACACCTACACCTTTACACCTGCACGTTCCTGCAATTATCATTGCATTTTCTCACTGCTGTACAGTTGTTTATGTCAGATATGCTGGTTAGGAATTTCAGAAACTGTTTATCTACAGGGAATTTCACACAAAACCATTTTTTCTACAAAAAACAAACGAAAAACATCCAAATGATTCCTTATTCCTTAGGAGAAACTGCACTGAAGAGGTTGAAGCGAGAGAGAGAGATCAGTGAAACATGACTTGATTTGGTTTGGACTGGCAGGAAGGATGTAGTAAAATCAAACGCTCTTTACAACCGCGGCGAGCAGGAAAGCATAACAAATGCCCTACAAGAGCAGATGATCAATTCACTCTAAGAATTTGATGCTCCAGTGGACACAGCTTCACATAATCTGGACAGATTTAAATAAAACCAGATATCCTTCTTCTAATATTTAATTGCTCAGAATTTGGATTATTTTTATCCTTTTGTTACTATTGAGACATTACTGGAAGAATTCTATATGGAGTGTTTTTTTTTTAAAAACAATTTAAAAACACTGGCATAAGTGTACCAAACTTCTTTACATAAAATGCCTCAAAAATAATAGAATGATTATGAGTACTGAGTCCAAAGGAAAAAGAAAACCACAAGGATTAATATCCTTGGACAAACTCATGATTATACTTCAACGTTATGATTATACACAAGTGGTTGTGTGGGTTTAATTTAAAAAAAATATATATAAGTAAAAAGTTTGTACCACAAAAGCAGTAGTTTCAGAAGTAGTACAGTCTGGATCATACAACATTCTGGCACTTATGACCGAGTTGTCATATACTGTAATACATTTAAATTGTGTCAACAAACCTGACATTAGACACTGTTTCTACATAGACAAGACACAAAGGAGAGCAGAGGTCTAAAGAAATACCTGTATACCAAAAAAGTACAATGATAGTGTTTTGTTTAGTATTTAAACATTTAATATTTAATGAATTAACAGTAAATGAATGAGTTTAAAAATCAGATTTTTACTTAATGCATTTTTATTCAAAGTGGTATCACAACATGTTTCCACAGTCTTTATGATTACATAAAAATATATTTCATTTAAAAAAAAGAAAAAAGTATTGTAGGTTCCCAGCCACGAAAGTTTCACTGAGACACATTTATAGTGGTCTCTTACACTTACGGATTTATATACATCATTCAGTACATACATGGAGTAAAAGAATACTGGCTTTAAAAGGAAAATAATACAGGAAGTGTGTTTCTTTGTTTAGGGATTCATCTTAAACCAGCAGATTGAAACCCCGCTCACGTGACACGTCACACACCTCAGTGGCAGATGAACACTGTTAAAGGAATAATACACTCAGGAAAAAGAGGCACTGGTGGTGATGATGGTGGGGCAGATATGGCAAAAATATGGTGGTGGTGGTGGTGGTGGATATGGTGGTAGTGATGGTGGATATGGTCGTGGCAGTGGCGGTGATAAACACCCAGTATGAAAGAGATCTGAACCCAAGCCCTTGATATTCATATTCATTACCAAAGCTCTGAAAAGCAGCTGGTATGCTTCATATGATGTGCTTCAGACAATAAAGTCGGCCTAATCCTATCCGATACCAAAATAATCCTGGTCAGTATCAGTCTGATGAATCCGTCCAGTACCATTACCTAATCTCACTGAAAGCCCTGAACCGCAAGTTGTTGTTTTTTTTGTTTTTTTTTCCAACTTAATATATCTCATTATATTTATACTCATTTATGCAGCTGAAGGTTAAGGGTCTTGCTCAAGGGCCCAGCAGTGGAATCTTGGTGGTCCTGAAATTTGAACTCATGACCTTCTGAACCTAAGGTCAACGTCTTAACCGCAACCCTTAATTTGTTTCGTCTTGGCCCAATGTCTCAAGAGCAAACAATGCAAATAATCGCACTAGGAACTCCATTATAAAACTGGCTAACACTGCGTGTTTGTTTTAGGAGATGCTTTTCTGTTCATGAGTGGTGTAAAAAGAGATGATTTAAGTTATTGTATCCTTCCTGTCAGTCAGACAATTGTGTTCACTCACAGAAATACTGCTTACTGAGTGTTTTTTTTTTCCCTTCTCCACACCATTCTCTAGTGTGGGGTCTAGAGATAGTTATCTGTGAAAATTCCAGCAGATCGGCAGTTTCTGAAAGATGAACCAGTTTGTCTGGCACTAATAACAATATACCATAGTCATTGAATTCACTTTTACCCCAAGTTTGATCTAAAGAAGCTTTTGACTCACACTTACATGAATTTACACACTGAGCTGCTGCCTCATGGTCCCTTGATTAAATATGGGCTTCCTTATAAATTGTCCAGTCAGTATATTAAATAATAATAATGATAGCTTTAACAAGTATCAAGATACGTCACGATATCTACATAACGCCTCGGTTATTTTCTACAACATGCTGTTCAGGGCTTATAAGTACCAGATCAAGGTATTTTCTAATTCACTGAACATTCAAGTGTAGTTAGACATGAGGTTTGAATAGTGTGCTACATTCACAAATCTTATTCACAGTCCACCGTGTAGCGAGTCGATAAAAAAAAATAAAAATCCTTCCCCTTGGCTAGGAATTTGTTTCAGGTTAAATGACCATGTCTTCTCAGAAATAGCTTTTCCTTTCCGTTTTAGTTTCCATTCAAGATTGAAGAGATAAACAAGTAGCTCCTTCTTCTTAGTGTTGCGGCTCTGGAATGGTTTCTCAGCTTTAACAGCTAGCGTTTACATTTTTTTTTTTAAACATGCAGCCGATTTTTGCCACGTTAATATTCACATGTGGTTTACATCAGTCCAGTGTAGGCCAGTGTGCTGGGGAGTGAAGCCACCTCTAGCTCAGTGACCAGTCCAGTCCGTGTGGACGCCCGGACACCTCTGCATGTCCCCGGCTGTTAGAGTCATGCTAAAGTGAGGTGGTTGTTTCGTTCCACAGTTGGGAGAAGCTCTTTCTTTATAGGGGTTGGTGGAAGGGATGAACCTCTGTCCTTTGACCTGAAGAGGTCAGACACATAGAAAGCCTGGGAGGAAAAAATTAAAGAACAAATATTTTTATTATTATAGCTACTCGGAGGAACAGAAAAGATTTACAGCTAATGCCGGACCAAAGATTTACAGACAACAGACATTCTCTCTGTGGAGGTCACGGAAGAGCTTCCGCTGCCTGAAGACCAACATGGAAAGAACAAAGATGAGCAGAATGTTCGAACCCTTAACCACGTGACTAGAGCTTGGACTGTTCTAAACAACACTGATTCTTCAAGCAGAATATTTTACACAAAATATAAACACACTAATTTCACACATCTGCACTTTAAAGAATCAAGTAAAAATAACTGTACATCTTTTTTGACTAATATTAACTCAAAGTACACTTTATTTATTTATTTATTTTTACAATACTCTAGCTTTAATTTGAAGAAGAAGAAGAAATGTTTCTGTTGTTATTTGAAAGATAGAAATTCTTATCAATATCAATAGAAAGTCCTCACAATGTTAATAAGACTGTTTTGAGAATGTGTGTGTGTGTGTGTGTGTGTCCTTACAACGCAGTAGGCCACCAGGGCTCCTTGCACAAAACCAGCCAGCACATCAGTGGGATGGTGCTTGTGGTCAGAAACCCGTGATAAACCAGTGTAGAAGGCCATCATGAGGAGCGTGAACTGCACCAGAGGTCGTAGCAGCCTCGCTCCTTCCCAGGTAAACCTCGACTGCAGGTAGAGCTACACAAACAGACATCGGACTGGAGTTAGTACACAACAACAACAACAACAACAACAACATTTTTGTTTCTGTTAACAACTGTAACAATTAAAATTTTAAATTTTAATAGATTTGAGATACTTACAGCTAAATAAAGCATGGTGTACATGGAGAAAGAAGCATGGCCTGAGAAAAAGGACTTCCTGTGGGGGGGGGGAGAGAGAGAGAGAATGCTTTGTCAATACCGCAATATGGATGAACAGAAAAGGTATATAGTGGACGTGTGCATGTAGAGAGAGGGAGACAAACATTGTACAATAGCTATTTTGTCTCTCTGAGAGAGCATCAGATCTTTAAAGCTTAGAACAATTCTTATAATGCTAACAGCTGCACTTTTGCACATCCATCAGTTTGCTTAAAGGCATTAGCCTAGATAATACAGCTAATACAGCTCAACATGATAATATCCTTATGTAACTGCAAATACAGTGACAAGACACGATGGATACTAGAAAGACAATAATGCAGCATGTTTACATTTACAGTTATGTGCTTTATTGCTGGAGTCAAAATTGCAAAAAGAAAAGAAAGACAGGTTTTGTTAGACAAACCTGGATATAAACTCTGACACAAATTCAGCATAGATTTATCGGTTGTAATTTATTATGTTAGTTTTCCTATACCTAACTGAAAAGTGAACCAAATATATGAGATGCACATGAACATACCTGGCCTCTTGAACCCTGCTGTCCTCTCCGGTGCACATGTACTCGGTGATGTATCCCATCGAGCAGTTAATCTTGGAGAAATCCGGCTTGCACACGTCCAGAAAGTGAGGACGCAGACGACCCACTGACACCTTGGCGATGTCGGTGAAGGACTGGCTGATGGCACAGCCAAAGAGGAAAACCCCGACCTGTTTGTAGAGGGCTGAGATGTAGGGGTTCCTGACGAATGCGTTGGAGCCCTCGTGGAGGAAGTGGATCCGATAGCTCTCGCCTATCGTGATCTACATATGGGGGGAAAGTCAAAGTGAAGGGGTAAAAGGGTTACGTTTCATGTTTCAATTCTCAGTGAACCTATAGGCTATGTACAATCTCAATACTCCAGGATCTGCTGGAGAACTTTTGGTCACAGAAATTAAATCTGCGTCTGCAAAGTCCATAAAAGGAAATGCTTACAGAATGGAAAGCCGAAATGACTACCGAAGTGCACGGAAATCCAGTCATGGATAAAACTTATACAATCACAGAAATAATTCAGAACTGAACTGAGGTATAACCGAGATTACATCCTTTGGGAAAACTATTATCTATTATACTGTAATACGTGTGAATTTATAGCTTGCATTTACTTCAGTGTAACCAAATGCAGTAACTCCTTTGAAGCTTTGTGTACATTTACACACACTCAGGAGCACGTGTTGAATACGAATGTTTGTATTGTGTAAATGTAAATGAGGCCTAATGTAAAAAGCCACTGCATTTACACATTCAGTATTTAAACTGAGGTAAAATAAAGGGGAGAAATCTGGCAGAAGCTTACTGCTTGACCGGACTTAATAAAAACAGCAAAACAGGCAAAACCGTACTTTTTCCTCAGCTGTAATTATTAAAACAATAAAACTGACAGCGTACATCTTTCTGACCCTATTCCTGAGCTGTAATTATGCTGTGTGTTTTGCTAACATTAATCTCCAGAAGTATATCTGGAATTTTAGACATTTGTGTTACCAAAGATGAAAACATCATTTTCTTCACTTATATATAATTCAAACCATATGTCTCGGCTCGGCTCGGCTCTCCCTCCCCCCCCCGGTCGAGTCTCTGCTAAGCTGAGAAGCGTGTGCGAGGGAGAATAGGGGGATGTGGCTGGTTTTAATAAAGAGAATCGCTGAGCTAGCTGCTGAATCTCACGCTGATGGTATGCTGTTTGGTTTCCAGTCTGACGTCTGGGGCCTCTTAGAGTACTAGCGCTGGTCTGGGATCGGTTTCACTTTGACGAAGGCTGTAATACAATCCTGCATCAGACCTATTCCAAGGAAACACCTGGACTATACGAGTCCGGGCTCTGCGCCGTCTGAAAATTCCTCAGACAAGTGAACTTACCGTCCACCGCAATGCACTCACTCTGTTCTAGGAAATGAAAATGTCTTTTCAGAAAAACAGGACAGTTTCGAGAAAGAAAAAAAAAAAATACTCTGAGAGACTGCTGAAGGTTTCTCGTCTATCTATCTATCTATCTATCTATCTATCTATCTATCTATCTATCTATCTATCTATCTATCTATCTATTATTATTATTAAGTGTATTGAAGGATGTTTTCTATTGTAAGCAGCATTCAACAACATTCCTGAGACTTTTAGGGTAAAGTCCCTTTGTTTTTCACTCAATTTTCAGATCACCAACTTCCTCAGGGTTCAATAACATTTAATTAAAATTCTTTTAATTCAGTTGTAAGTTGCTATGAAGAAAACAAATGCTCCAAATGAGTACATTTACTTTACAGAAATGTGAACATTTGGATCCAAAGCCTATCCTGGTATGGGAACCCTCCCTCACACCCAATAAACGTACCGAGAGGATGACGATGAGTGTGCCCACAGCCGATAAAACCCCATCACTGATGGTCTCTCCATCTTTGGCTGGGTAGTTTATAGAGTCATCGCCACAGTAGAAGCCACGGTGGTACGGCCGCACGGCGCTGGATTCGATGATCAGGAACGGCAGACCGGCTAATGAAACAGAGGAGATAATTGCTAAGTTAATTACCTGGAGATAATTTGCCTGACGTTTACCATATCTGCTAGGTTATATATGAAAATACACACTTACTGGCCAATTTACAAATTAAAATTCAATTCAAATAAATCGCAGACAATCGTACACAATACATACAGTAAAACAGCTTTAAAAAAATAGTGTCAAACTTATAATATAACTAATTTAAAATAAAAAAATAAATGAATCCATACAAAAAAATCTGCTGGAATTTTCATTAACTGACTCTATACTTATTATTATCCCTGAGAGTGGACACATTTTGTTAAAGAAACAGGTTAAAAAGAAAATATGTTCAGATTGACAAGAAGGGTAACTCAAATCATCACTCTTTACGTCAGTCGTCAACAGAAAAGCATCTCCATGCTCAGAGTTATACAGTGTTAAAATAGAGTGTTTAAAAATTGGTTCTCATTTTCATTAAGTTTGAACCTTTTACTGTATAAACCCTCTCTTTTTTAGTGTCTTACTCTAAACCCTGTTCCCACAGCTGGTTTTCTATCAGCTCTGCACTGGTCTACGTTCATTAGTGCGGGAAATGATCGCAGGAGCGTTAAATAGTCTCCGAGTGTTTACGGCAGGCTGCGTTTATTGTGAAATTGAACTCTCTTTCGAAATCACGAGCAGATCGTAAATCAGCAGGTCTGAAGCTATAAAAGTTAAACATGCTGATGGGAACTTTGATAAGGATCCAAAGTAGATAACTGAGAAAACCAAACAATACAAAAAAAAAAAAAAACCCACCAAAAATCTCTCCCTTTTTTTCTCTCTATCAGCCACGTTGCCTGTCTTCAGGCTTAAAAACAAATTTGTAATCAGCACAAATCAAAGCTTCTCAAAGCTATTGCAAAACTCTTAGAAAAATTAGTTCTTATGAACAAACGAACAAATAGACTAACCAAAAAAAAAAAAAACATTCCATGTAAACAGTGTAGAAATATTTTGATTTACAAAACATTGCTTATGTTTTAGGACAAATTTCACTCATTTTTAAGCTTAAAAACAATTTAAAAAGGTTAAAAACAACCAGGGGTTAATAAGGTGTTCATTGGAATGTAAAAGAAAATCTGTAAAGATAGAACAAAGACAAAATATTAAAGATTACTTTAATTATATTCTGAAGTGATTTAGTCTATATACCGATATTTTCCTGTACTGTGGACAGTGTGTGTGTAAAGAACATTTGATATTATCTTTTCAAATACACAAAGCGAATGAAGAAGTTCATGCTCTAACCAATCAGTGACCTTTAGGTTTCCACACACGTGTGAAATACTTCAGTAAATACCAGGCGCTGGTTCACATTGAGACTAATCGCACCACCCTGGCACAGCTTTACCTGCACACAGATGGATATAATTCTGAATGCTGCTTGAAATAAACATGGGTTACATTACTCTGGACTCAGATCTTAGCTTTTCTCCAAATGAGAAACCTGAGGTAAATTAAACTGCATTCTTTGCAAGAATTCTGCTTTACATCCGCACGCAAGTTTTTATCCCTGTACGGTGAAGTCGTCATTAGGCGTACCTATTCTACTACTGGTTACCATGGTGATAATGCTTATCGGTGGGTGGAGCAACTCGTTTTACAGTTTTCTTGCGGCTAAAATAAAATAATTGATTGGGGTTGATGTCTTGAAATGTAGCCCATCCACAATAAATTCAAAAATTGTCCAAAACTTATTTATTGATGATGGTGAGCCTCCATGTGCCTGGTTGATGTTGTATAAAGAACATGATATGGTCTGAAGCGGTAATGTTATGTATAAAAGCTTTCGGGTGAGACAGATATCCGGTCGTTGTCACCTGGAGGTTATTAATAATCAATGTGAGTGTGTATTTGCTCTGATGAGCAGACTTGACCAGGTTTAGTAATAGTAATCTGCCTCAGCTGTGTGGTGTGAACTCGAGCATACTCAGCACAGCAGCCTACAAAGCTGATTAGCAGTGTTTAAACCTGTGCAGAAACATGTGCAGCCTTTATAAAAAGCCACACACAGCTCATGGTGAACTCAATAAAATAAATACATGCAGCCATTTTGAAGTTTCAACAGCAAGAACATCCAGTGGAGTGGAAATGGGCTTCGATGAGTGTAAACAAATGATTTTAATCTCCACAAGTCCGATCTAAAATGAGTCAGGAGTAAACACGACTCTGTAGATAACCTTGCAGAGAATTTTAGTAGTTGAAGATAAAATATTAGCTGCTTATGAACAAGCACTTGGGGCATCTCCTAGTGCAGAAATGGGTATGATATCACCATTTACTCAGCACAAACATCTGTGTGGAAAAAAAAAATCTTTTATTTACTTTATTACTTTACTTTATGCCCCTATTATTCTAAGGAAAAGCAGCAATGATTATGAAACACTACAGAAAGTCCCAAGTGTAGGGAAGTTTAGACCTCATAGTCTTGTGATGACAAGAGAAAACGTCAGCTAACTGGACCAACTTAATACCTAGATTTCTTTCATAGCTGTATGTTTGAAAGGAAAGAAACAGAGAGCTTTTTAAATGAATAAAATCATAAAATGCATGAAATTAAATGAAATTCTGTTTAAATAATAAGGGATGAAAAAAAGAAATTTTCCAGACAATTATAAAATTATTTGATGATTGAAAGAACTGTCTCATCTGTTTGTCCTGCTGTGTGTGTGTGTGTGTGTGTGTGTGCGTGTATGTGGACGAGTATAATCACCCCAGCATTTCCGCCATGTGGTTACTCCTCTCTGACCACATCAGCGGCTGAAACACGGTCTACTTATAATCAGGTAATCACTGAGGGCAGCTAAAAGCCACCGAGGCCACAACATGGCTAGCCAACAAAACAAACATGTAGTAAACAAAGAACACATGCAATGTGTATATCTTCACTATAGCTCTGCTAAATCAGGACATGGTTTCCTGGAGAATCTCAACTCACCTCCCTGTGATTCATCAGTTAACTAACTTCCTGGCTGTTAAGAGATAAGATAAAGAGTGAACGCAGCCAAAAGTAAAGGATGCTGAAATGAGCTGCAAACTAACAGCATCTGCTTACTGCATCCAGAGCACAAAAATGTAACACCAAATTCCAGTTAGCGGGCGAGAAAGTGGCCACAGGAATGTGTCGGATATATAAAAACCTATAAAAACAACAAAATGTCAAGTCCCACCTTTTCCTTCCTCCTCTACCTTTAAATCACATTCTCTGTCCTGGGTTTGAACCTAAAACAACAGCTCTATAAGCGGCTCACGGACCCAAACGTGAGGAATTCTTCTTCTTAGCAGAAATCCTTCTCTCCTCTAAAACAATGAAGTCAAACAATGAGGTGATTGTTACAGAAATGTAAAAAAAAAAAAAGGAATAAATCTCGCATGGATCTTAAAACAAACCTCAATAGTGTCATTACAGCTTGACGGTCAGTTTTAGCGTATGATCCGGTGTACCCTTACCTCACTGTTCACATTATACTAATTAAGATGCATTTCTGGTTATTACCATCGTTTTCTTTTTCCCCTTTTTTACCCTATCGGGTTCCTTCTTACTCTCGATTCTCGTGTCTTTTGTGTCTGGTTGGGACTCCGATTAAAAACCTATGGTAGGATTTCACTCCTACATCTCAAGTCAAGTCAAGTCAAGAAGCTTTTATTGTCATTACACCATATATAGCTGTTGCAGTACACAGTGAAATGAGACAACGGTTCTCCAGGATCAGGGTGCTACATAAAACAAAGACAGGGCTAAGGACATGTAAGTAGTCTTAGCCACATAAAGTGCAACCTGGTGCAAACAGTGCAGGACAAGACAAACAAGACAGTGCAGGACAAAGGACAGTGTAAACATAAAGTTACAAGACAATACAAAAAGTACAAAAAATACAATACACAAAAGACAATAAACAGTAAACACAAACAGCGCCGACCGACCGGTGTCTATACTGTGTGTGATTACTGAATGTTCAAACAATATTTCATGCAGTAACATTAGAATGAACACAGTTTCTTAGCAGCAGGTCCTTGGGATAATATATAGAAATGTGCAAAAAACAGCAAATGACTGAAATATTGTATAGTATGTGCGAAATGGCTGAGATATTGTACAATATGAGCAAAAACGGCTGAAATGTTGGAAAGTTTGTGCAAAACAGCAGAAAAGTGTCCAAAACAGCATGTAAACAGTTTGATGGATTGTAATCTGAATCAATACTCTAGATAAATCATGCTTTTTTTTAAAAGACAAGGTTAAAATACCATAGAAATAAACATCTTCCGCCATCCGTGATGTTTGTCCTGGTTTTCTTCCTGTGGTGATACTTGTGAAATATCAGATCACTTTACATGACTGAACTAATACCTCTATGTAAACACCCTTATTCCAACATACCCACAATTCCCAGCTGACTTCTGGATGCAAGATCAGGAATCATCCTTGTCCAGACCGAAGCAGCTTTACTTTCTATCCCATATATTTAAAAAAAGAAATCGAATGAAATCTCATCACGATAAAAACGTCAAGATTACCAGTGATGCTCCTGTATCTCCTTCAGCACATAAGATAACGACACGTACCGTGCACTAAAGTTACGCAATCTTCTGAAATCTTCTGATGAAAACTATATAAGGAACTGAATTAGTCCAGAAGTCTGAATTCTGGTTTGTAGACAGAATACGTTTAGGTAAATCTTTTGTATTATTCTAAATATTGTTTCTTGTTTACTTGACTACAATAAATAAATAAATAAATAAACAAACACACACAATTATTGCACACATTTTGATCGCTCCGTTCGATTTTTATTATAATTCTATAATGATGAATGATTAAACAGATATTTATTATGCAATTTAAAAACAATGCTTTGCTTCCAGTCAGCTTTAGCTCACAGGATTACGATTTAAACGGGTGACTTGTGCTCAGAAAATATGTTTTTCCGATATTGTCCATTGATGGTTACAAAATAATGAACTTTGGAAAATTGAGGTTGAGATGGAGATGAATGCCAGCCATTTACAGCATAGCTAAGGAAGAAAGAAAAGTAGAGGAGAGGAGAGGAAGAGGAGAGGAAGAGGAGAAGAGAGGGAGAAAAAGGAGAGCAGAGCAGAGGAGAGGAGAGAAAAGGAGAGAAAATGGGAGAGAAAAGTTGAGAAAAGTAAAGGAGAGGAGAGAAAAGGCGAGGAGAGAAAAGAAAAGGAGAGGAGAGAAAAGTAGAGGAGAGGAGAGAAAAAGAGAGAAAAGGAGGAGAGGAGAGAAAAGGAGAGGAGAGAAAAGGAGAGGAGTGAAAAGTAGAGGAGAGAAAAAGAGAGAAAAGGAGGAGAGGAGAGAAAAGGAGAGGAGAGTAGAGGAGGAGAGGAGAGGAGAGGAGAGGAGAGAAAAGGAGAGGAGAGTAGAAGAGGAGAGGAGAGGAGAGGAGAGAAAAGGAGAGGAGAGTAGAAGAGAGGAGAAACACTCACCCATGAAGAGGCAGAAGAGATCTAGGAAGACGAGGACTTTCCTCCGGCTGGTGTCTTTCCCCTCACCGCTGGGGTTCCTGCTCTCAGAAGCCATCACTTTCTCACACAGTAACCGCTGCATGGACACAAACTGTTTCTTCCTTTATACAGAAATAGGCTTCACTCTGCCCCAAAACACGCGGAGACTGAATAGTGACTGCACACAAACTGTACGAAGCGGTTTAAAGTTAGAACAGCAGCTACAACAAAGACCTTTACTGATTCTCTGAGTTTCAGCGGTTTCACACAGCTTTACTTTACTCTCCCTCAATGAATGACCACGCCCACTATAAAGTGACACGCCCAGTGTCGATATAGCACCGCCCACATTACGTGCTCATCCAGCCAAGCGTGTAGGACGACGACTACTACTACTACTACTACTACTATTACTACTACTACTACTACTAATAATAATAATAATAATAATAATAATAATAATAATAATAATAATAATAATAATAATAATAATAATAATAATTTTATACTACGTACTTTCTGATCTTTTTAATTTCACTCCAGGTCCATTTATGTGCCTGAAATAGATTTTTTATTAACATCATTATCCACGTTTCCATTTGAGGAACCTATTAAAGGCACAAAGGAAACATGGGAAAGTTTACTACAGTTCAGTACGAGTTGTTCTGAGAGTAAACAAAATAATAACAGCAATAATTCATATATAAATCTGGAGATATCTTTTTATTATTTTATTTATATATGATATCGGTGACTTTTGTGCTGTATTATGTTGCCTCGTATCGTGTGTGTTTGTTTGTGTGTGTGTGTGTGTGTGTGTGTGTGTGTGTGTGTGTATGTACTGTAAGTGTGCGTATATGTATGTATGTGTGTGTGTGTGTGTGTGTTTGTGTGTGTAAATGCAACAAAAAGCTCACGAGAGATCAATAAATGTTTAAAATGTATTCATTGTAAGAACACGAGTCATTTTTTCATGAATAAATCAATGTTTTGAAAAATAGTTAACATACAAGTACTCTTTCTTTCTTTCTTTCTTTCTTTCCTTAATTATCACATGGAATGAATCAGCATATCATAAAAAAATACATCAGATAAAAATACACAAACAGCAATCTTAATTAAATCCAAAATAGTATTATTATAAATAAAGAAATATTGAATGTTTAGTAGATCTTCATCAGCTGTGTGTTAATTGAGATGGCGAGCAAAACTTGGGCACAATTAACACTAAATGACTGTCAGTAATTTACATTGTGTGTGTGTGTGTGTGTGTGTGTGTGTGTGTGTGTATGTATTGGGGGCTGGGTGTTTTGCCTGCCACTTTAAAGTAGTTTAGCGTCTCCTAGTTGAGGATAATAATCTTGGGCCACAGGTTTCCACAGTAAAATCTCCCTTCAGTATGAACAGCTGCTACACAGACAACACAGATGGATAAAACCACATATGATAAATACCCTAAAACCTGGCAAAGGCAGTAGAAGATGTGCGATTAGCTTGAATATTCGGTGAATATTTCAATCATGTCTAAATTCCTAAACTTGCTTCACATCATCCATCATAGTGAACCAGCCCTAAAGGCATAACATACAGCCACAGCATGTAGAGTTAGAGATCATGCTTACATGCATTTATGGAAATCAAGCTAAAAACCAACACGGTAGCTCTTTATCACCTGCTATGTCTTCTGATCATCAGCTTTCAGGTTGTCCAACAAGGATATCCTTAAAAATGTCATTTTATAACAGTTTCAATTCTCCTGCTTATACAGCATTAAATCTCACCTGGGTGGTGGGAATTTGTACCTAATTGTTCCTTGTGTTATCGTAAACATCCTAAATGATTTCCACTGAACTTCCTGTAAACATACAATCAGCGTTGTCTTTAACCTTCCACATCTGTATACGGTTATGATCTTTCCTTCACTCTTTTTGTCTTTTCTGGTTTGTTCATTAGGGATGTAAAGCCACATCTGGATTTCTATAAAGCTGCTTTGGGACAGTAAACGTTGTTAAAAGCTGAATAAACTTTATGACGTACGAATAAAGCTACAAGCACATATGTAGATGGTCAACTTTTTCATTTAGATGTTTTATCCTTTAACGTTTGCCTTTTTACAGAATCGAGTTGTCGATTCCACCACCTAGTGGTTGTTTATCAGCACTTCAAGAAGCTGTTCTTTAAAATTTGTCATCAGGGACCCTTTAAATTACACAATAAAAAGCCCAGGTACAAAATTATTTTATGAACGAACATGATTTAAATGTGTACAATAACATTTTGGCTTTGTATTGTTGAAGTTTTCAGCCAGTTTAAGTTTACAGTTCTATTATATATATATATATTCACAACCGAGATTAGGTTTAAACCCAGTTATTTTAAGAGATCGGCCGAACAGGATATTAATAATAATAGTGGAGTTATTTCTACCCTTTAAAGTAAACACTGAAAACCACTGAATTAAAGAACAAAAAAGAGATTCCAAGTGTTTATGTATACGAATGTTTATTGTTTGCATTCATTCAGAAATTAGTTTTAATACAAACATAAAAAAATGATGCAGAAACGGTGCAAAAACAAAAAAAAAAAAAAAAAAGAGTGTTCAACTGAAAACACAAATAAAGTTTTCACAGCCCAAACAAAGTGCAATGTTTTTTTTGTTTCTGTTTTTTTGCCACAATATAATACACACCCATTAAGTGCAAGCCCTCTTTTACTAAACTCTGCTTTCTTTTACAACTGAAGTTAAATCACACACACACACACACTTCTGGCTAGAAGAGTTCAGGGACTGTATTTCCTGAATAATGACAGGATTCTGGAGTCTGAAAGAAATAAAATAACACGAGCAGTGTGGAGATCCAGTGGTTTTGGGTTTAACAGGAGCACAAAAGGTCAGGGTTTGCATGCACTGACCTCATTTTTCAGCTGTCCAGTAAAGAAAAACATGAGCTATGTGGGGGGAAAAATAGCTAACTTTATTACAACGACATTGTACTGAATCAGCAGAAAGTAGAGAACTAGAAAGAACAGAAACTAACTTGACGGCTCATGCGTAGTCGGCGTAGAGTTCAGGAGGAGGCAGCAGCTCGACGTCTGTGAAACTGTACTGGTCCTCTTCGCTAAAGAACACAATGGACAGGCACAGAGAAATGATCAGTGTGTCTCAACAGATCTGGATGTACTGCCTTACATACACAGGTCTCAGGCTTACACACACACACACACACTTACACATACGGAGGCTCGTCCATGTCACACGGCAAACCTGTCAGTAAACACATGCAAAAATGTTAATATTAAGAGCACGAAATAAGGGCTAGGAGCTGCTTTAAACTTTGGGTTGTTGCTTATCGTATCTGAACAATCACCCCACAAAAATAAATAAATTAATAAAGTCACCAAGTGTTCACATGCACGTGGAAAGAAAAGACAAACTGGTGAAAACGTGAACTATTCTGGTCATGCAGAACCACAAGCGAATATGAAATCACACTTACCTGGAGCGTTAATGCTGTAAAACCACAACATATATTAGCATATTCAGAGAAACTAAACTTTGCTTTAAAAAAAACAAAAACAAAAAAAAAACAACAAAGTAGAAACTAGTATGAGTCATGTGACCCTGTCTGAATCGGTCTGTTAAATAAATCTTACACAACTTGGTTTATAAAACAGATAACGCACTACCGAGTCAATATGGTGGTCACAGAACTAGGGGCATAATATGTGAGGGTAATAAAATCCTGGGGCATTAACTGACCTGTTCACAGAGGGTGTAAGCATTGAAATACAATTGAATCCTTATGCTAGATTTGCCGACTGCTACCTACTGAAGGTTAAATCAGAATAAAATCAGACTGTTGTGGCCAAAAATGTTTGATGCATAGCAAGACACACATCCTGTCTTTCTGATCAAAGTTAAGCAGTCATTCTGGCTTTCCACCGTCATTAGCATTTCTTATTATGGAGAGTTGTGTGTGTGTCACTAAATGCAAACAAGCTATGACTTTCACAACCCAGGCATTTTTATTTTGGTTTAGCTTGTATGCAAATATTTTCTCACACACACACACACACACACACACACACACACACACACACACACACACACACACACACACACACACACACACACACACACACACACACACACACACACACACACACACACACACACAAACACACAAAAAAAAAAAACACCCCTACTACTAATAATAATTGTATAATATGTAGTTTCTGATCTTTTTAATTTCACTCCAAGTCCATTTATGTGCCTGAAATAGATTTTTTAATAACATTATCCACGTTTTCATTTGAGAAACCTATTAAAGGCACAAAGGAAACATTTGGAAATGTTTCAGTACGAGTTGTTCTGAAAGTAAACAAAGGAATAATAGAAATAATTCATATATAAACCTGGATACATCTATTTATTATTTTATTTTTATATGATATTTGATTTTTATTTTTATATGATATCTGTACTGTATGCATGTGTGTGTATGTGTACGCGTGTGTATGCGCGTATATTTAAAAAAAAAAAAAAAGATTTCAGGCTACTCTAGTTTTTTTTCCATGATTGATTGAATTTGAGTATAAAATTTGCACTGCAACGTGGAGTATTTTGGGCCTTCTAGTTAATGACCAGGTGAAATCACATGCACAGGATTCTCCTTTTAAAACACACATGTAATGACTTTCTAAGAGAGGTGTACTCATGTTCCACACACACACGAATGTTAGAGCTGAATTAATCATTAATAAAACTAAAGCCGAGTGAGTAAACTGCACCTTGTAGAAAGGGGGTCAGGGATTTCTGCCACAGTGTTCAGATCATCTCTGGTGTTCTGGAAGAAAACTGCAAGCTTCTGGAGAGCTTCATGATTCACTCTGGGGGGGAAAAAATAAATACACAGGTGTTTTTGTTGGTTTCAAAATCATGAAAAGGTGACATTTCTTTGTGTTTTAAAACAGCTGAAACAATAGATTTAATACTAAGGAACAGGAACAACAACAACAAAATAAACTAATTTTAATATTATAATAATCATCAAATTGCTGATACTTCAGGTTAACTGCTAAAAACATCCAAGGTTCAAATGACTTGTGTTTTCCCTCCTCTGTGATGATTTTTTTTTTCCTGCTGCTGGTGTATTTCATATAAATACAGAGAAAATATAGCTTTGCACAGCGAAAGCTTTAGCGAGTATCAGCTCATTTATTTCAGCCTGGAGCCGCGCTGCAGCACCGCACTGTAGCATGGGCTAGAAATCAAACGTTCCAAACAATTCTGTCAGAGTTCAAGAGTGAAAATCATGCTGAATTAATAATGCATGTGATCTCAGTAGCAGAGATATAATATTCAGTACAGATACACTACAGTGACTATCTGAACCCCTGATCATCACACTCATATGTGCTTCTTATACTGTACATCTCATTCCAGATTAACACACACACACACAATGTGCGAATGCAAACACACTTAAAAAAACAAAACCACTTGTGCACAAATACACTCTCATGCATACAAAAACGTACACAAACACACTCTCCCACACACTCTCAGTCGCACTAGCAGACACACAGGGTGTATGTTTAATGCCGATAATCCATTTACTGGCATGTTTTTTGGTGGTAGATGAAAACTAGAAAACCCAGAAAAAGAAACACAGACACAGAGACTGTGTGGAAACTCCGCATGAATGTAACTCAACCTCACAACCGAATTGGGAAGTTTGAGCTGTGACGCAGCACCACTACACCTCCTGCTGTACCTCCTGCTGCTCTACCCAAATATTTCCTTTCAGCATTTAAATCCTAGTGCTTTAAACTTTAACAAGACTTCCACCTGCCCACTAGATCTCTATAAAGTCCAGGATTCGGTTCGGTTACTCATTCAGAAAGCTTACTGTGAGGGGATGTCCTCCACACTGTCTGCATTCGGAGCATGCTGGTCACTGCCCAAGGCGTTAACTACAACAAGAACGGAGATAAAACACGATGAGTGCAAAGTTAAATTATACTCGTGTAGGGGGAAAAAAAAAAACAGACACAACTCACACATGTCAGGCAACGAGACCGCTCTGTTTGGACACCTGGATACCGGGGAAAAAAAAGAGATGATTAAACTGTCAGTATGAATCACAAAAATTAAATGAACATTAAAAACAGATGAATAAGAGGAGCAGGGCTTCATCTGGAACATACGAGTTATCCGCAAAATGAGACAGGGTTTCTTCATCATCAGGGGTCCACTCCTCACTGTCATCAGTGACTGCAGCACAAACCATAAAGATATACCAGGTATTTAGGTTACAGACCAGGTCTGAGCTACAAGATCAACGAGAATCCACTTAAGTGGTTTCATTATAATTCTCACACACACACACAAAACTTACAGCTGCTTGTGAGAACCGGGTTGTATTGCGATGACCTGCAATGGTAAAATGAAGTTAGCAGCATGTTCTTGTCTCATCATAGACTTTCAAAATCAATGCTAAGTTAAAAAAAAAAAAAAAAGTCACTGCTTCCACATTTTAATTAAAAAAAAACATACAAGATCTATCAAATAAAATACTGTATAATGTTTTGACCTCAATATACAGTTTATATAAATAGTCACAGTATTATTTTTTTTTCAATTTTGACCTCAATTCAATCATTTGCTTTCCAATTGTTTGTTTTTTTTAATTGTGTCAGCCTTGTGAAGTTTATAAAATACATTCAGCAAATTCGTTACGTTATAATTGTTACAATAATGTGTTTACAATAAAATCTTAAAACTTTACAAGATTGTCAACAGCAGCAGCTAGACGAGATCCTTTGCTAGCTAATGACATGGACGTGACATTAGCTACCAGATGGCTGCATTCTACTGTAACTGAAACCTAAACAAATGTGTGTTTCATTAGGGAGTTTGAAGCGGATTTAAAAAACCCAATAATAATTAAAAAAAAAAACAAAGCCAGTGATGTAATAGTGGTGAGGTGTGCATCAAACCAGGAAGTGTCT
The DNA here is from genome assembly GCF_022655615.1 of Tachysurus fulvidraco. Classification (NCBI taxonomy): domain Eukaryota; kingdom Metazoa; phylum Chordata; class Actinopteri; order Siluriformes; family Bagridae; genus Tachysurus; species Tachysurus fulvidraco. Next base: position 44,979,771 of record NC_062518.1, read on the forward strand.
GCACACATGACCACATCAATAGACAAGCACAGATGTGATTGGCGAGTCAGAAAGGAAACCAGATAAATCCAACAGTGCCGTAAAACAAGCTCATCTGCCCTGAAAACTTTCCTATTATGTTTTATACTGTGTCTACAGTGGTGTGTGTATGAAGTACATATCGGTAATGTGTGTGTGTGTGTGGGGGGGGGGGGGGGGGAGATCGTCATTCACCTGCTGCTGAGACTGAGAGTGTCTGCCTCGCCGTGTCCTCTCCCGATAGCCTGTGAGGCTCGCTTCCCCAACTCCAACATCTCCTTCATATTCAACTCCACATTCATCACTGAAATATAACCATCTACACACACACACACACTCATTTCAGACCATGTTAACAGGAGTTACACAGCAATAGGTTGTTTTGATTACATATTAAAATAAACTGCGAATATTAATTCTCGGATCTTATTTTGAAAAATATAAAATTGCTCATATAACAAAGATCATTAAAAGTAGCCTTAAAAGTTTTGCACCACATAGAGAACACAGAGAACATTGTATTAAAGAGCCTCGGTGGAGGTGCAGCTTTACCACATGGCCTCCTTACACTTGTTCTGCGAGTCCCTGGCCAGCCATTTGCCCTTGGGGCAGTTGGTGGTGCGGATGATGCTGACCGTGTCTCCGCTCTTCACCTGCAGGTCGTGTTTGCGCAGTTTGCTGGCCAGCAACACGCGAGCATGATACATGGGCTCCTCCTGTCCGGTGATCTACTGGGGCAGAGAGAACCGAGAGCAACAAAATAACATGCTATGTGTGCAAACTCAAGAGTATAATCTTTCAGTTTCATCATGTTTTTTATGCTATTCCTAAGTTTTATTGTTTAGTTCAGTCCAGACATTCAGTCATGGCTATCCTGACATGGCTATCATGACTTTACCTGTTGAGGTGAGATGTCTGTTGCTAAGCAACTGTAACTTTTTAAACACCATGTCATTTCACACTGTACACATCAAGCACTGCAACGTGGGATTCGAACCTCAAAAGCCATTACAAATCTGGGGATTCACGGGATTTCATAATCCTGGAGTAAACGTTCATGCTAACCCCTGCTACTAAATTACACATGTAAAACTTCCTACCTAATCTACCCTGGTTAAAACTGGTGTTTAGAACAATGAGCTTAAATCAACTATACAGTAAGGTTTTACATTCTTGTACAGATTCTGCTCAGACATTCTACTAGACTTTCAACCTGCTGTGTGTTCTTTTCTTTTAAAACAAAGCACTTCAGAGAGAGTTTACACTTATTAGTAAAATCAACACGAATGAACATAAATTTATCCGAAACAATAAAATTAACCCATCAATCTCGTCATCCACTGAAGGTAACAGCGGCTTAATCTACAGAACAGCCGACAAAAATAAAAGACAGGACAAAGACTGAATTGTTCATGCTGAACATCACGGCAGCATCGGAGCATTGACAAGACTCGAGTAATTGAAAGGACACAGAAATCCGTGCTGAGCCGCGCTGCTGCTTTGACGGGTAATAATTTTACATTTTCTAGTGTACTTTGTTATCCTTGGAAAAAATGTGCCAAATATAATAAGCACAGCACAGTTAGATAGAGGAGGAAAAAAAAGAAAAAACACTCAGATGTCTGTGTACAACTGTGAGCTCCGTTTGCTTGAACGAAGCTACAAAAAGAACTGACGGAAGTGGGTGGGTTTAGATTTGAAAAATGAAACAGACCACCAAAAATCCATCAAATCCACTTTAAGACTTTGTGAACAATCTCACAAAAGCAACGGTTTTTGGATGTCTGTGATGTCATCACTCACTTTAAACTTCTTTTTCATCTCGTTTTCCTTTTTCTGCTCTTTCTTCTCTCGCTCCAGACGCTGCTTCTCTCTCTTCCGAGCCTCTTTCTCGTCATGGTGGTCAGGGCTCCAGCGCTCCTTCCTGACTGATGCACCACTATAAAGACAGTACAACTTGCTTCAGACATGGCACAACAGTGACCGTATCTAAAAAGGGACAACGTTTTAAATAAATGTTTATTATTCACAAGAAAAAAAATAACCAAACTAACTAAGACTTGGTGTACTTTAGAAGAAAAACATCTGTTCTGAAGGCTTTCCCATGTCAAAAAGCAAAACAGTTGCCAACACTGGAGACTACTTCCATAAATGTTATAGAAACATAATCAGTTATTATTTCAAGTATAGCAGTTTTGTTTTTGCTTTGCATCTTGTGAGCCATGATACTAGAGAAACAATCACCAAAAAGCTCATTGATATTTGCAGGGGCACTTCTATGGGAGCTGCTGTTATGTTGTTCTATATTCTCAAAATATGGGCAGCATATCAACAGGTAGCTGCTGTAAATGCATCAATGGGAAGATGCTGCATTGGCAGGATGAGGTGGTGAAAAGCTTTTTGTACACCAGGAAAAATCTTTTGTAGTACCTGTCCCAGACAGCAGGGGTCACACCACTGGGTTCAGAAGTCACACTAACCCTGTAAGTAATTAAGACAGCATTTAAAATATTATATTATACATATACATATATATATATATATATATATATATATATATATATATATATACGTATATATATATATATATATATATATATATACGTATATATATATATATATATATATATATATATATATATATATATATATATATATATATAAGTATATATATATATATATATATATACATATACGTATATATATATATATATATATATATATATACGTATATATATATATACGTATATATATATATATATGTATATATACGTATATATATGTATATATATATATATATATATATATTTCTCAGATTGCATGATTAATATAATGAGGCAGATATGACATCAAGTCTAAGCGACAAACGCTACATACCCCTGTTGGACATGGCACACACTCTTGCCCGCTTCCTCCTTCTGTAATAAGAAATAAAGCAAAAATAAAAATACTACACATCTGATCAATTATAGACAAAAAAAATAATTGTATATAAATGGAACCTGACTCACAGCCATTGACTCTGCATAGGGATCTGAAAACAAGACAAATAAAGAGAGGTCAAGCAGCTGTCCAAGTTAACGTCATTAGCAACAGATGTGTTGGCCCCTTCAGGATTATTTATTAGTGGCATCAACACTTACTCTTTGGAGCACCTTTCCGTTTGCGAGAGTTTTGTCCAAAATTGAATTTGCTGATCAACTCCACCTCTTCGTAGACATTATCACCGACTTCGTAATGATCGTCCCTCTGCGTGATGCTGAAACAAAAACAGACCTTACCCTCACAAACCAGTATATAAAGTGCTAGATTTACCAGCATAATACAAAAAACATTTAAGCTCAAAATACATCACATGCCTATGGGTTGAAGACGCTGTAGCTAATTTTTGGCCCTGATACTGCAGAGTTGTGACTTTTGTGCCTGTCAGCAACAGTGAAGGACATCTCTACAGTCTACAGTGGCCTCTACAATAGTCAAGCCCATTGAAAAAGGCATGGCCATTATGTATCAGTTCTAGTCAAGGGAGTGTGGCCTCTATACCGGTCAGTACCAGTGATGGAGGTGTGGCCTATATATATTTATGAATATAATTATATAGACATCCCAAATCCAACCTAATGCACATGCAACAATTCAAAAAATAACAAATGTGCACATTAAGAGTCTTTGCTAACAACCTAGCAGACTAAGTGAACATAAGGACATGGAAACATACCTTGGTTCAGACGGAACTTCATTGCTGACATGGGAATTGGTCAGTATGTTATGAGGAACAGTCATCGATGTCTCAGCAGTTACAGCTTCCTGTTGAGGAGAGTCACATGCTGAGACTGACTGGGAATCAGCCACATATCCTAAACTGGATCTCTGTAGATAAGCATCTCCCAGGTCCTGAGGACCTGTACCATGATTCTGGTTCACAATGTTGTGACGACTGCTATAATTCTCCTCTTCTGGTCCAGATAGCGGGGCAGTGATGTCTGTAGGCTCCATCTCCAGAGCAGCAAGATTTATTTCGTTGGTGTTAAAAGCTTCTAATACAGAACTGGCAAACTCCAGGAAGTGAGGAGCATCAAACTGAGGAGGTGGAGGCGTTGGTGTTGGTGGATTCTCAGCATCCACAGCTTCAGAACAAGGAGCCAGTGCTGGAACAACAAAAACCTTTAGAATGTTTTCTACAGTTTTAACTCTCTTAAGTTACATTTTTAAGGTCTTCAGATGAACAACTTACTCATGGGGGCATTTTCAGTTATGTTTTCCAGCTCATGGGTCCTATAAGTGCTCAAATCAACATGTGGTGGTCTTGGTGGTTTCTTGGGCAGGGACCCCATTGAAGTTATGTCTGGCAAAGCTTTAATAAGAGGAGGGACATGGACACCAGGCCATACAGGCTTCATATCACCATTTAGGTGCAAAACAGGTCCTGGTCCTAAATAAAAATCATAATACAATAAATGTTTGGAAAAAATAGGGAAAAGCAAAACATTTTTTTTTTAATCTAACAGATTTAGAGCTAATCATATAATATTATAATACCTATTAAGTCTTAAAATATTTTCACAAATTGTAAAATATTTTGTCATTAAAAGATACAAGCTTGAATATTTAAATATTTGGTTTGATAACTTGCAAGCTGACTTTCTAAGCAATATTGGCAATTCTAAGCAATAAATCTAGAAACCTACAGATTCCAAACATGTCATGCAACAGTTGCTAACCAAACAACATTGCCAAACACATAAAATGTCTGATAATCAAGTAACCATGTTGAGTCCACAATAACAATACAGCATTTGTAAATGTATTTGAATATGGAAATAAGTCATCAATATATGCTAAATATACATATTAATGATCCGTTTGAACAAACATACCGAGGCACAGCTCTAATCCATTACCAAGCTTTTCATTATGTATTAACTGAACTGAACCAAACAGCCCTCACCCCCTCCAGATACTCCAGTTTCCATTTATCCAACTTACTCTGGTGTATACCGTTGGGTTGTGGTAGACATCGGGCAGTGAATGTTGGGGAGTTAGTAGGTTGATGTCCTGACCTGAGAGATAAAGATTCTGCATCACACTGAAGGTTTTCATACTCTACAGGAGGAGGAGGAAGAGGAGGGCTCTCCGACAGTCCTTTACTGGAGTAGAAGCTCTTGGGTCGGGTATAGACCAGGAGATTCTTGGGTGAGAACTTTTTCTTGGCTCTCTCCAGAGTGCTAAGGACATGAGGAACACTTCCTACACTGGATGAATCTTCAGATGTAGGCGAAGGCGTAGATGGATACTCTGGGCTCGGACAGGAAGAACCCGAGTTTGACCCCCCATTTTGATGGCTGAATCCATTCTCCACAGTGTACCGATCAGACTTACCGTGTACAGGATGTTCGGCATTTTCCAAAATGTCCTTAATTGACTTAGTAAACTTGGCAGGCTTGAATGGTGTCGGCATGGCCTTCTTTTTGCACTTGATCGGTGACGTGACCAGCTTGGTAGGAGCACTGGCCTCTTGCTTTGGATTGTAAGAAGAGGAAGAAAATGTGGGCAGCACAAGAGGCAAGTGGCGATCTTTGAGTGAGCGTCTCGAAACTCCACATCCAACACCGTTTGCATCTGGTGGAAAAAAAGAAGACTGCACAACACTGGGTCGTTTGCCAGAGAGCATCTTTTGGTCATCTCTTAAGTTGAAGGGTAGGGTGGCTGGACTATTTTCCTCTAATGCGGAAATAGGTAAAGAACTGGAACGAATTGTTATAGGTGGCAAACGTTTTGGTTTATCCAGAACTACAGGCCGGTCTTTCATATGGCTCCCCTCCTGAAACTTGGCCCTGAGGGATTTGAAATCAATGGCAGCCTCCTGTAAGGCATTAAAAACAGAGGAAATGTCACTTTAAAGTGTTAGTAAAGCTTTAATACCTTTAATGTAATAAATAAATAAATAAATAAATGTAAAAGTGTTTAAGTTACAGATATCTAGACTAAAGCACCGGTTAATAGAACAATAAACAATCGCTAGTTTTGTATTTAAAAACAATAACCTTTAGGGAACAGTGCAAACAATCAAATGGTGACCGTGTAAACCAGTTAAACAGCCTGTGTGGGGAAAGATCTTCTTACCATTTTGCTTTTTCTCTTCATGTACTAATAGTAGTGATAAAAAAAAATGATAATAATCACGATTTGGAGAGAAAAACACCGCCTCTGCGTCTTCACTAACAAACCACTCACTCAAAAGTCGCGTGCAAACGTCCACTCGTCGCCAATTAATGCGCGCGCTCCATGGAAGTCCCGTGAACGCGCATTTGATGGGCGCACAGGTCCCGTGAACGCGCATTTGATGGGTGCACAGGGCTAATTATTGGGTTTAAACGGGTTGGACCTGTTTTTCCTCACAGTTTTGTCCTCTAGCACAGTATGACAGTCAGTTAGAGTTCACTGAATCGGATCGATTGGAATAGGTCACCAGACTGAGTCGATTCTTTCGACTCTTCCTTAAATAAATCAACAAAATAAGACTTCTCACAGTTTACATGAATTCAAAATTCAGCTTTGAACGAGTGATGAATAAAAATAGTTTTTTGTAAAATAATAATAATAATAATAATAATAATAATAATAATAATAATAATAATAATAATAATATATGCTCTCACCAAAATGATTCGGTTCAGGAAGTCGACTGGTCCACAAACCCTCTTTATACATTATTTTTGTCCTCTTACGTTTTACATAACCTATATTGCATTGTTGCTGTATTATTACCCTGGCAACTTATTTGTGTTAATGTATTTTATTTTTATTTATTTATTTATTTATATATATTTTGTGTGTGTTTTTCACGTGTATTGGTGTAATTCTCTGATCTTTTGTACTGTTTAATTATTATTATTATTTAAAAAAAATGTAACAATAAATAAATAAATAAATAAATAAATAAATAAATAAATAAATAAATACAACACATCCCTGAAGCTTATAAGCACAAAGCTTGTGTATATAGTGTGTCACTATAAATAAAAGCCCTCTTCCATTGACATGTGTGGAACAAGAGTACACTGTTGGTTTGCACTCAAACCAAAGCAATAAACAATTCCCATTTTACACAATTCTAGCAAATGCAAAATTCATTTCATATCTCTTGTGAGTGATTGTGCTGTACAATGTCCAGAAAAGAGTTGTTTATTTATTTGGAGGAGGAGATTTACAGGAACGTGTGCACCAAATCTGAGCAGATTGTTTACTTCCTGTCAATCATTTACCCTGAGTGATATTCACAAGTGGCTCTGAATCACATCTAGCTTTAGCGATCATCTGAAAACCAGCCATTTTAGCCATGAGGCAGTATATCTCTACTTCTGGCTCTTGTGTTATTTTGTTTCTGCTTTTTGCTGGCCAGTTTGCTGAGTCTGCTGGATTCTTCTGGAGTTCAGGTCATAACCGGTAACATACAGCAATCTTCTGTTTTTCTTCTTCAGTAAAAATCTCTGATCTGATACAGTCATGTGTTACTGTTATACTTTTATACTTAATGATCTACTTTCTTTCTTTCTTTCTTTCTTTCTTTCTTTCTTTCTTTCTTTCTTTCTTTCTTTCTTTTAACATTTCCTTCCTTGCTTCCTTCCTTCCTTCCTTCCTTCCTTCCTTCCTTCCTTCCTTCCTTCCTTCCTTCCTTCTTTCCTTCCTTCCTTCCTTCCTGTCTCATTTCCTTCCTCTTTTCTTTCTTTACTTCCTAACTATAATTTGTAAGCGAATAAAACAATGGAAAGCAAGACAAAACCAGACAAACAGCTCCAGGTGTTTAAAACATCTGGAAAGATGTTTCTGTTTTTAAAATGAAATAAAGTTTCTGCTCATTTTTTAATCTCAGACATAAACCTCCTCTCCCTAAACCTTAAAGACTGTGGAATACTGAAACAGCAATCTAAAGGTGGAAGAGAAAACAGAGATTACCTGCAACTTTGTGTGATATTTGTTGTTCTTTATTTACACTTAGAGCAATTTATTTCCGTTAATACAGCAGCGATTACATCACTGTCTCTATGTCTCTGTCTGAAGGACTAACGTTTTCTCCAGAAGTACTCGAGATGCTGATTCACCCGCTCCTATAGACTGTAAGCTGAAGAGTTGGACGCCGTGGGCAGCATGTACCTCCTGCACTGAGGAAACGGTAAAGATGGGAACAGAAAAAAAATATATTTACACACTGTACAGTACCTATAGTTATTAATCAGCAGCCTGTTTCACTCATTCCTGACTGTTCTGAAATTGCTGCAATTCCAAAAACACATCTCATTTTTTTGTCCTTTACACTTCTGCCTGTATTGTTGATGGTTTGACATGGTCCTGGAACAGATTTCTGACCAAGATCAGAAGACAAAAGTGAACTCATCCTCTTCTGACAGCAGACGATGTGACTAGAAATCAGTAAATTGCTCAGTGTAGGTATACCGTGATGTAGAGCACGCGTTTTGTATCGAGCTGTTTTGTGTTTGCAGGTGCGTTTTCAGTACGTGGAACGACCCTCGCAGTTTGGAGGCAGTAAATGTGTTCACAGCCAGTGGGATAAAAAACTGTGTCCTGATCAGGGCAACTGCGAGCCTAAGGATGAGTGTGGGAACATGTATGCCTGCCCTGAAACAGGTCTGAGCCTCCATTTAGCAGTCACTCTCTTTGTCTTTCTTCACCGTGACTAGATATCATAGATTATAAGTGCTGTTTTTCCATGTATTTGAGGTTAAGTGATATGATTTGGGAAACAGAGAAGCAGTCTGTGTTTATGTGTACATTCCACACAGGCCGGTGCATTAGTCAGAATCTTCTCTGCAACGGTGATTGGGATTGTGAGCTCGGGAGCGATGAGGAGAACTGTGAAGAAACAAACAGCCCAGAAACCAAGTGTGTCAATATGATCTCCATCCCAGGAGCTGAGAAGGCCACACAGGGGTAGGAACACGGGAGTTTGGAGTTAGCATGATGGTAAACTGGCAGTTTCATCTGCCAGTTCATCCTTATATATATATATATATATATATATATATATATATATATATATATATATATATATATATATATATACGTATATATATATATACGTATATATATATACGTGTATATATATATATATATATATATATATATATATATATATATATATATATATATATATATATATATATATATAAGAAGCAAATCTCAGACATAAAACAACTAGCTACACTACAGTCTGTATATTAGCAGAATATTTACTCACCTTTACGGAATGAAACTCTGATTCTAGACCCAATCAACGTTTTCTGGGTATTCTTTTTTATGTCCCAACAGCTTCCCTGCAGGATTTATTATTTAAAAAACAAAGGAATCACAGCAATTGTGTTATGTTTTCATTGATGTTAGATTATCTTAACTGTACAAAATGTTTATAGCTGCTGTAACATGTGTGATAACAGGAACTAACTGTGAGACCTACACTACATGTACAGGGAGGTCAAAATTATGACATCAGTTGTGTTCAAGTCACTTTGGTTTGGAGCGAGATGGAGGTGAACTTTAATTAACCTAATTGACGACAAAAAATTGACAGAAAGAATTTTAACTGTACTGCTTATAAAATGAACAAAGAATGTGCGTCAAGTGTTATTTAAAAAAAATATGTTTTTAAAGGCCCTGAAAACTATGTCATTGTTGTCAAACTATTGCTCTGTTATAGATACTTATATCTGAACTTGTATACTTCTGAGTCTAGTAAACATTCGCTTTCAATGAATCTAGTCAACAACTACAGACACTGCATCCAGTGATCTCACCATGTTTTCTTCCATAACAAAACTTCGTTTTGAGAAGTTCATTAGTTTCCTACTGGTAATTAAGACTTTGTGGTGGGGTTCATGTGCGTTTGATTCGTAAATCCCATCTCTCCAACGTGACTTAAACACACTATATTTAAACAACATTAAATGTAACTATACAGTTGCTTGTAAATGTTTTCATCCCTCTGGAATCTGATCAGATTTAATAAATTTCACCAATTTTCATTCAAATCTGATGTTCTCTTATAGTGAACTGTCAACTTCAGGATGAATTATTGGTCAAAAGTACAGTATGTCAAAGAACATCAGAAACCTGCATAAATATTTCCACCCTCAAGGTTCCCAGAGCTCTCAAAGTATGCAGTTGACTTATATATTAAAATAGCTGCATTATTTAAACAAAACCCCACCTGAGTTGAGCTGACATTCTGAAGGAAAGGTATGAAAATTAGATTAATGAGCATTTCAAAGAAAAGATAATAGAATTTTTTTTTATCTTAGGGATATTTTATTCTTAAGATCATTTATTATCTTTGGAATAAAATGTTATCTAAGGGTTGGACATCCCAGTAAACACTGCTGTACTAATACTTCCTCACCACCCAAGCAGAACCTAGACAAGACTGTCCCAAGGCAAAAGACTTATACAGGTGAAGGAAGCCACAGTGAAGCCAATGGTGTCTCTAAAGAAGTTACAGAGGTTACAATGGTGTCTCTAAAGAAGGTACAGAGGACAGTGACTGAGCATGGAGTGATTGAAGGTATGGGGGAAAAAATGTCTAGAAATAATCTGTTGCTCAAGAAGAATCACATGAAAGCAAAGTAAGTAATGAAAGAACATTTTTTGAGCAATGAAACCAAGAGATCCTGGCAACATCAAACATCAATTAATACCATTCCTGTAGTGAAAAATGGTGGTGGTGGCATCTGGTGAAGCAAAATCCAGATCTGAATCAAATTGTGAAACATGAATCTATTTTCCAGGGAGAATGGGTGAAAATCTCCTAAACTGTGTGCAGAGCTGGTAGGAACTTACCCCAATACACTGAACTACTAGTCATCAGGGGTGAATATTTATGCAAGTAGCATTTTTTTTTTCAGTTTTAAATTGTTTAATGATTTACTGACAAATAATTCGTTTTGAATCTGAAAGGTTACTTTAAGAGCATTTAAGACTGCAGTAAACACACATTTGGAGAAAAATCTGTTGACTTTTAAGGGGGTTGAATACTTCTGCAAGGCACAATATGTTTACCAATATGACATTTACACTAACTTCTCTTCTGATATAAGCCGCAGAGCACAAACCCCATTGTAAGTCATGCACTTTTCCAGCTATAACGCTCTGTCAGACGTTTTTGTGAACCCCGTTCTGGACCATAAATACTTCGGAGGCATATGCGAATACATCTACAATGGAGAATGGAGGGAACTGACATACGACGCCTTCTGTGAGCACATTTACTATAGCGACGATGAGAAATATTTCAGGAAGCCGTATAACTTCTTATCATATCGCATGTTGGTACGTAAACACTGCTGTAAAAAAGATACTGTGTTGACCTATTGTGCACATCAGTCTTTTTGTATTTATCTGATTTTAATCTGCCTGCTTGTTAGTATAGTTAGTATTCATGGGAAAAGTTTAAGGAACACATTAAGGATCAGAATCTGAGGGTGTTTTCAAATGGGGTGGACTTAAGTTTAAATACCTGTTTCTCAGGAACTCTAAGTCAGATTGAGCTTTAATTTGGTGGAAGTATCACTGTTAAAATATGTACAATTATGGATGGATTTGTTAAAAAAAAAAAAACATGGCTAGAAACAGCCAATCAGAATTCAGCAAGCATTCCGCTCTAATGGTTTTCAACTACTATCACACATTTCTCTTTTGTGCTACTTGAGATGCAATTTGCAACTCAAAGGGTGCTTGGAACCCTCAGATAAGCTCCTATGCTGTTGAAATATATAACCATATACCACCCCCAAAAAAATCCCAAAGGTCATAATTACACATACTTTGCATAAATATATAAAGGATCAGTCTGAAAGCTATTCCAAGATCCAAGATTTGTTTTTCTGGTCATATTCCAGGCACATTCTCTTAGCCAGGGATCAACAGAAACATACAAAGATGCTGCAAGTTTGTTATCCGCTCAGAGAACAGAGTCTTCCTATAACTGGGGTGTGAGTTTCGGCGTCATGTATGTGGAAGCTGGCCCAACTGGGAGTCATTCAGAGATACTGCTGAAAAACATCTCGACATACGACAGTAAGGTAAAGTACAACATGCTTCCTTATTATACTAGAGAGATTTATTATATAGCGATCTTTAGTATTCTGGAGTCTGATTGCAGCTCTGACTGTAGTGCAGCTGCGGTTCACAGATGTATATAAAACACTCCGTTTTCTCCAGAAGGAATTCTTGGCAGATATTTTGTACAACTGAGTATTTGAGAGTTAAGGGTCTTGCTTTATATTGTGTAGAAAGGTAAAGAGAGCTCACACAGTTTCTCTGCCTCAGAAGAACAGAATATGAACTAGAGGTCTTCACTTAGATCCGAAAACCCGAGGTCCGACCCGAGACCTGAGCGGGTTCGGGTCTAAAAGTTTCACGTGTGCCTCGGACACAGGTCGGGTATAATAATAGCGGCATCGGGTCTCGGGTCATTTAAAATAAATGTGTTTTTACCGAACGGACCCGAGAAGACCTGAACTACTGTATCTCACGTGTGTGCATTGACTTGAGTCCTTTTCCAACCTCTCCTCTGTTTGCCAAGACTGCTTGCAACATGTGGCTGGTGACGTGAGCTGGCGGTAAGCTCATTTTCGTTGAAACAGATCTGTCAATCAATTTTGAATCCACGCTGTAGCAGTTACTTTAGTGTAGAGTTACGCAACATCCGGGTCCAGTCGGGTTAAAAAAAATGCCAACGGGTCGGCTCGGACGGGTCTAATTTATTCGTGTTTGTCTCGGGTCGGGTCTTCCTTAAAAAAAAAAATAAATTATGCATGTCGGGTTCGGGTAAAAAGTGATTCGGGTCACTTCGGGTCAGGTACATTTTTTTAGACCCGAGAAGACCTCTAACATGAACCTGCTATGTGTCTGTGTTTAAAGTGCAATCTCCTGGAACTGATATTTCCAGAAACTGTACACTATTATCAAGATTAAACTGTTCACCCTGATCTCTCTCTTTCTTTCTCACTATCTATCTCTTTATTTTCTCTCTCTCTCTCTCTCTCTCTCTCTCTCTCTCTCTCTCTCTCTCTCTCTCTCTCTCTCTCTCTCTCTGCCTCTTTGCAGGAAGTGGAGTTTATTCGGCTGCTCTCAACGGTTGAAACGGCGCACTTTAAGATGAGGAGTCGGGATCTGATGCTACACGAAGACATGCTGCAGGCGCTCATGGACCTGCCTGAGCAATACGACTTCGGCCCTTACTCGCGCTTCATCAACGATTACGGCACTCATTATGTAACGCAAGGCATCATGGGAGGCATCCTAGATTACATAGTGGTGCTCGACAAAAAGGTCATGGAGGAAAAAAGTAAGGAACGGCTCACAGCAGCACTGTTAGGGAAGGACATTAAGACAACCGGAGATAGGACAAACATCTAGTAACACAAACAGAAACAGTTAGGTAACACACATACATAAGACAAGACAATCCATCCATTTTCTATACCAGGGGGCACAAGTCGGGGCACAAGGCAGGGGACACCCTGGAAGGGGAACCAACCCATCATGGGGCATAAAGACACACAGACTCACACACTCCAAACAATTTAGAGATGCATATCAGCATACAATCTTTGGACTGGGGGAGGAAACCAGAAAACCCAGAGGAAACCCTGAAGAACAGGGAGAACATGTTAACTCCACACACAGGTCAGATGTGGGAATCTAACCTCTAATCCGAGAGTTGCATTTAGCCGTCATATCTCTTTTTTTTATTCTTAGTTTTCAGCATTGAATATAAGAAAACCTGCATATAACCTGCATATAAAACCTGCATATAACCATTTAACCATCATCTCATTTTACTTCCATTGTACACAAAATGTTATGTACATGATATGTATATGTATATGTAGTATGAGCTGTAAGACTCTTAATCAACAAGAGTGCTTTATTTATCTATCTATCTATCTATCTATCTATCTATCTATCTATCTATCTATCTATCTATCTATCTATCTATCTATCTATCTATCTATCTATCTATCTATCTATTTATTTTCTCCCTGAAACATTTGTATATGTTTTTCTTTAATTTCTGAATTTGGAAAATGATCTGATAATCTTTATATCACTAGGGGGAATAATCTTTTAATATCCATCATACATACAGTACAGATGTGTACATGTAACACCAAAAGGACTGAAATGACACAGCAGTCACAGTCTCACACTGCAAATAACACTCTCTATCGAGTGGAAATATACAATATAACTATTATTATTATTATTATTATTATTATTATTATTATTATTATTATTATTATTATTATTATTATTATTATTATTATGAATATAATAGTATTTCTTACTAATTGATGATTCTAAATGAAATATATGATTATTTAGCTTAATTAGATGACTTTTATTACTTCAGTCTTCAAATGTTTTGCAGTTTTCTTCTTTCTAGAAATTGGAAAATATAATCTGCCCACAGAAACATAATTGCAATAGGGAAAGAAGTAGAAATTTCAAGAAATAATCTGTTTCAGATAAAATTTTTATTGCCAATATACCCAATCATACATGACATGACATGCAGTGAAATGTTAAATAAATAAATAAAGGAAGAACTAAATATAATAAGAAATATTATATTTAAAATATAATAGGTTTAAAATGGGGGGTTAAAAATTTTAAATAGAATGCAGTTAAGTAAAATGAAATAGAATAAGATAAAAATTTGAAAAAAATAAAGCAAGCTTAGGGGGGCACGGTGGCTTAGTGGTTAGCATGTTTGCCTCACACCTCCAGGGTTGGGGGTTCGATTCCCACCTCTGCCTTGTGTGTGTGGAGTTTGCATGTTCTCCCCGTGCCTCGGGGGTTTCCTCCGGGTACTCCGATTTCCTCCCCCGGTCCAAAGACATGCATGGTAGGTTGATTGGCATCTCTGGAAAATTGTCCGTAGTGTGTGTGTGTGTGTGAGAGTGAATGAGAGTGTGTGTGTCCTGCGATGGGTTGGCACTCAGTCCAGGGTGTATCCTGCCTCAATGCCCGATGACGCCTGAGATAGGCACAGGCTCCCCGTGACTCGAGGTAGTTCGGATAAGCGGTAGAAAATGAATGAATGAATGAATGAATGAATAAAGCAAGCTTAAGTGGAAATAGCAATGCAAATGAAATAAAGTGTACATTGGAAAATGATATAATGAGTTGTATTATATTATTGCACTTTATAGAAGGGAACGCTCAATAAATCCTCATTATGTTCATCTTTTTTTACTCACTAGGATTATTTTTTTAAAGTGAATCAGGAACCTAAAACTTAAATTCATCAGAAACATATTGACTAATAACTAGAATCACTGAGATAAAATTTTTCCGTAAATAATCAGGATGCATTTTTATCCATATAAACTATACTAACTACCTGAATCTTTAATATCACAAGGTCATTTCTGAGGTCAGAAACTCAAACTTGTGGGTTTTTCACTCAGAGCTGGAGTCATGGGAAGTGAACGAATGCCTTGGTGTTTCTCTGGGCCTCAGATCTCCCTCCATTATGGGATTGAGTGGCAAGCTCACAGTAAATCACCAGAAATGTCAGGAATCAGGAGACTTGGAAAGAGGTAGCCTACAGGTTTATATAAATATGTATATATAGATTCATCTTTTATTACTTTAAAAAAGATTTTAAAATCCTTAACAATGGCGTATCGCTTTGCAGAGAGAAATGAAGACTTTAGCCTGATCAGGGACGTGGTCGGATTTGTCAAAGGAGGAATCATACACCGCAGCGCCGCTCAGTTAGCCATCCGCAACGCAGACACCTACAGGTCTTGGGGCAGATCTCTCAAGTACAACCCAGCCGTCATTAAGTTCGAGGTAATATTTCCTTACTTTACATATTTACACACAAAGTTAGCATAAACGCTGTGAGGACATTAAATGACATATTACATTACAAAAAAAAGCAAAAATTAATTTGAATGAATTTTAAAATAGTGAAATTTTCTATTTTAATACTGAATATGGATTTTTTTTATTGTGTCCTTAAAACTAAAAGTGATGTATCTCTCATCAATTTACGTGTGTGGAGCATGAGTACAGCTCTTGAGGTTTGAAAAATTCATTCATTCATTCATTCATTTTCTACCGCTTATCCTAACTCTCGGGTCACGGGAAGCCTGTGCCTATCTCAGGCGTCATCGGGCATCGATACACCCTGGACGGAGTGCCAACCCATCACAGGGCACACACACACTCTCATTCACTCACACACTCACACACTACGGACAATTTTCCAGAGATGCCAATCAACCTAACATGCATTTCTTTGGACCGGGGGAGGAAACCGGAGTACCCGGAGGAAACCCCCGAGGCACGGGGAGAACATGCAAACTCCACACACACAAGGCGGAGGCGGGGAATCGAACCCCCAACCCTGGAGGTGCGAGGCAAACGTGCTAACCACTAAGCCACCGTGCTCCCCATGGTTTGGAAAAATTATTTAACGAAATCAAAAAGGATTTTTGTCAACAAAAATGTACATATTTTATTTATGTCAGTCAGCATTTATGTACCAGCATTAACCTTTTTATTTCTGAATTCAGTGCTAAAGTAAGAAAACACTTGCTAATGTGTGTACAGTACTTATAATCAGTGGATATTATTGTGTGCGTTTCTTTCTGGGTCAGGGTCTTCCCATCTATGAGCTGGTGCGGTTCAGCACAGCAGAATCTCAGGCTCACACGAGGATCCCGCTCCTGAAGCAGGCTTGGGAGGAGTACATGCAGCAGTTCAACCCCTGCCACTGCGCCCCCTGTAGGAACAACGGCGTGCCTGTGCTTTCACAGACCTCCTGCAGTTGCCTCTGCAAGCAAGGTTTCAGTGGTGTTGCCTGCGAGAAGTCTGAACGCAAACGTGAGAAATTTAACGTATATCAGCCAATTAATCATATAAACCAATTAAGATTTTATCGATTATTTTAAGTATTGTAAAAGAGAAATGATTCATTCTAATGTGTCAACAAATCGATCCATTATATTATATTGAGTAGTTCATTTAAAGTATGAATTACTTAATATAATTTATCATCAAAAGTAATTACTTTTCTGGAAATAATTTTTTTTTTTCGAATTAAATGAAATAAAATGAAATGTAAATAAAAATATTATATATTAATTTATATTTAATTTTACATATTTCATTTTATGGAACTCACAGATGGTGATTATTCATGATAATAATAATAATAATAATAATAATAATAATAATAATAATAATAATTATTATTATTATTATTATTATTATTATTATTATTATTATTATTATTATTATTATTATTATTATTATAGAAGAAACTAAGAAACTGTTTATCAAGTGTGCTTCTTATTGCTGTTACTCCAGCAGGAGAATTCTAGCATTGATATATTTCTTGATGTAACTGTTAAAAGAAATGTTTTAATGCTAATTAAGATAAGAAATACTCAAATATGCTTAATCTGCATCTAGATCTATTCCATATCGTATATCGTCAACATTATAAACGTTTTCCAGCACATACAGTACACACCTCTGACGGTACCAGGCACTTAGGGATGCTTTAATAAAGACAGAAAAATAGGGAACTCATTTTTTAACATGTGTTTCTTCAGCTGGTCCTGTTCATGGAGTGTGGAGCTGCTGGAGTTCCTGGTCTCCCTGCTCCTCGGGAACAAAGACAAGAAGGCGAGAATGTAACAACCCCGCTCCTGAAGACGGCGGCTTCCAGTGTGGAGGGAACTCGGTGCAGACAAGACGCTGCTGAAACCAATGTGCTAATCAGGATAGATCAAATGTATTGTATAGAAAAGAAAAGGTTTTGATGGTTGAAGAATTATAATGGATGAATCTAATAATGAATAAAAAAGCTTTAGTGGAAAGCACTACACCAACAGATAGTCTTTATTGTGTGGATAAAAATGCCAGACATGATTTTTTTTTTTTTTTCAAGGGATAGATTTATTTCACAAAAGCAATGTCAATGACTGTGCAAGACATAAATATTCTGATCAGTGTTTTTAATCAAAAGCAATCAGTGGAGTCTTCTTGTTTCCCCTGACAGGAATTTCCACTATTTTGCGGCATCGGATTGTTGCACTGACGAGTCCGTTTTTTGGTCCCACCAGTACAGGTTGACCATTCGGACCAGCAGCTCCAGTTTCCGTCCACTGGTCCTGCTGTAATCAAATCCATGTATGTTAATATACAGTAAAGAATATAAATCGGCCATAAGTAAGATTCCATTGCGAGTCTCAGGGGACTGACCTGATCGTTTTGTATCTTCACAACTCAGCCCTTTGGTGCCAATAGGACAGATACATTCACACCGAGTACCTGAGCAGCAACATAAAGCTTACAGTTAAGAGTCGTTAAAGAGGTCCAGGGTCAGTCAAAGAAGGTCGAAATCCACTGTTTATTTTATCATCATCATCATCAACTCATTATGTGGTGATGAACGACACGAAGTTTTCTTCAACCAAAGTGTTTTACTCTATAAACGTCATTCCTCAACAACAACCTTTTCTTTCTACTCTAGTTACGTTAATAAGCTGAATAAAAAACAAACAAACTAGCAACTTGAAGGTAAAGTGGAGAGTGCGAACTGACACTGGAAACTCCTTATAAACAATAAATAAATGCCTCCTGACAAAAATCTTTAGTTGTAAACAATGATTACACGCATCCCCGTGAAGGAGCCGTTGCCGTAGCAATATAACGAGAAGAGTTGAGTGCAGTAATATAAAGCTGTGAATATAGGAAACGAATCAACACCTTCTGACCAATCAGAATACAGAACTCAACAGGTTGTAAATATAAAAATGTTTGCATGTGAGTGCATGTTGCTAACAGCCGATTAGTCTGATTAGCTAAGTCGTTATGCTACGTCTACGGATCATGTATTAAATTTGCTTCTGCTTTTATGAAAATAAGGACACAACTGATTACTGATGAAATGAAAAGAAATGAAATGTGTGATGTATTTGTTAGTGAAGTGAGGATTCTCACTAGGATTTGTGTTCTAAAGGATCTGACCTTTAAGCACAGCCACTCCATTGTTGAGGCAGGGAGCACAGCGGCACGAGTCGGTCTCACTCTGGAACTCCATCAGCGCACGCTTCAGGTTCTTTTTCAGCATGTTGGCATTGGTGAAATCCTTTCCTGTCACAAGTTCA
Source organism: Tachysurus fulvidraco (assembly GCF_022655615.1). Taxonomy (NCBI): domain Eukaryota; kingdom Metazoa; phylum Chordata; class Actinopteri; order Siluriformes; family Bagridae; genus Tachysurus; species Tachysurus fulvidraco. The sequence continues at coordinate 44,998,994 of NC_062518.1, forward strand.
TAAAGCGGTGCAATCTGCAAAACAAAACACAGGCTGCATCTCACAATCAGTAGTCAGGGCACTGATCATGGAGTTGGCCATGTTAAGGACTCTCTCTCTCTCTCTCTCTCTCTCTCTCTCTCTCTCTCTCTCTCTCTCTCTCTCTCTCTCTCTCTCTCTCTCTCTCTCCAGTGCACTGGAACTTTTGTTCCCTAAAAAACCCATGTTCTATGTCACTATGTTCTAAAGTGTTTCAGCTGAAAAAAGAGCAGTAGTGATGAGTGAGTCTGTGACCTTAGTGCTGATGAAGTCAGGGTTATAATGGACGGCTTCTCCCCACAGCTGCATGATGTCTGACGTTGGGAGCTGCTTGGCAGCCAGACGCGAGACTGTCTCGCTGTCTCCTCCTCTGACCATGGCCACATAATCCTCCACAAAAGAAGACTGGTCATTAGAGCCTGAGGAATATAACACAAAATCAGAATCAGGGATCAGAGCAATGTATATTGCACATTAACATCATCATTAACTCTTTTCCCCAGAGACCAAAATTCTGACTTTCCTTCGGTTTGGTTGTGTCCATGTTCAACAGCAAATGTCTTTGTCATGTCCCACTCCACACTCTTACACTCAGGACACGTAAAATCAGAATTTGCAGTGTTTCATAAGTGCTTCTTTTTTTTTTATCTCACTAGATTCAATATTCATAGAAAAGTTGCACTGCTTAGTTTCTTTCGACACAGATGTTCGTATCTTCGTAAGCCAACAGCGTCCTGACTCATATTATAGCAGACTTGCAGCCAGATAATCACTTATTTGTTTAAACTGATTAAAAAATGTCCCATAATTCCATTTCTACAGCAGTGTACTGGCAAAAAGGTTCATGTCTGATCTCGTGATCAAGCTCACATCAGGTGTGAATGAATTTACACTCTTCAGAGAAGCACATCAGGATCCAATATACTGTATTTATTCAGGATTCAAGAGCTTTGTTGTTTATTAAGGTTTATTATCTTCTATTTAAAAAATAAATAATTAAATAGATAGATAGATAGATAGATAGATAGATAGATAGATAGATAGATAGATAGATAGATAGATAGATAGATAGATAGATAGATAGATAGATAGATAGATAAATAATAATAATAATAATAATAATAATAATAATAATAATAATAAGAAGAAGAAGAAGAAGAAGAAGAAGAAGAAGAAGAAGAAGATGATGATGATGATGATGATGATTTATCTGGATTCGGCTGCCCACACGTTACCTCATTACTACATGTCTGCACCTTACTCACAATAGTCACACTGTTCTATCACTTAAACATTCAACTGAAAAGACTTCATGTTAAAAGTCAAATCAATTCAGAAATGACACCCATGAGATGCTCATACTCATATGTTTCTCAAAAGCCGGTTACACAACAGCACATTTTCACTCTCTGCAGTGTTTCCCAGAAGAGCAGGGCTTAGTGAGCTGACCTTTTTTACAGTATATCATTCAAACTGCTCTATTTAGTCTATTATGGAAATATATAATATACATACAATAAAATCTCATCGGTGAGCCAGCCAGGATGTACAAAATGACAAGACAAAAAACTCCAGGACATTTTCATAGAATTAAACAAGAGTGAAAATAGAAACTGAGTTAGATGAGTTGTGTAAAAGTGATCCTTACTTCCAGACTCTTTCAGCAGGCCTTCACAGGATCCACCCTCAAATCCTCCTGACACATACACACCCTTGATGTTGATTCCAAGATTAAAGCTTTGCTGCAGGCAAGACTTGGCATCGTTTAGAGAATACTCTAAAGAAAAAAAAAAAAAGACAACGATACAACTGCTTAGAGATGTGAGTGCTAATATTATTAGCTACAGTATATTGAGCTATTTTCACTTTTGCTTTGCCCTCACTAGATTTTTCAATGTTTTCTTTGTTGAGGATGAGGGTGTGGTCAAAGGTTCCCCCAAGCTTGGCCTCTGTGATGTAGTGTGTGCCGTAGTCACTGTACAGCTGCCGATACTCTCCGTACGTGTACTCTAGTGGGAGAGTTCGCAGGCGTGACATGAACTCAGAGTGCAGGATCAAGTTGTCCACCTTAAGGGCATAACGCACCACGTCGAGCTGAATGTGCGCATGGATAAAGCTGTTTGTCTGAAACGACAACGTGACCAGAATGATATTACAGTATAACATCAAACCAACTGGGAAATTTATAAATAAAGCTCAATGTGTATGTTTGCTAATTCTAAGTTAGCAGTTTGTTATCTAGTCTAAAATTCCAGAATTGTGTAGAATTGTGTGTTGAGCTTTACCTTTCCAGCATAACTGCGAAGCTTCTGCACAGATTTCTTATAATCGCTTACATCAAGGTTATATCCGATATCAAATATTCCAGGAATGCTGAAGGCAAAGGAGACAGTGGTCCTGGACTTGGAGGCCTTCATGGTATGTTCCGAAAACTCTCTGTACGATTCATAAAATTCCTGCTTGTAATCATAGGAGCCTTTTGTCTGGACAATGAGAAAATAATAAGGGGGTTTTGGTTTTTATTATGTTTTTTAGTCGTAGCTACAGTAAATGGAGCTGAAAAGACTGTGACCAAGAATTTATTTATTTATTTATTTATTTATTTATTTATTTATTTATTTATTAAATATACTCATTTTACTTACTTGTTTTATTTGCAGAGTTTATTTAGTCATTTATCCGAACCTTAAATACAATCGTTGTTTGTTGATCATATCATTAAACCATGAAATGTTTAGCTTAATTGATCAGAAATGAAAGCCTAAAGCCTTGACACGTAGATAACCACTAATCAGATTGTCATTAAACAATCACTCCTGTCAATCAATAATTCTCTATTTGAATTAAATATGCTGGTTTAAGACATTTGAGTACAATGTTCGAGACTTCCACTTAATATCTTAGAATCATTAAATCATCAGGGGGGACACGGTGTCTTAGTGGTTAGCACGTTAGCCTCACACCTCCAGGGTTGGGGGTTCGATTCCTGCCTTGTGTGTGTGGAGTTTGCATGTTCTCCCTGGTTTCCTCCCCCGGTCCAAAGACATGCATGGTAGATTGATTGGCATCTCTGTAAAATTGTCCGTAGTGTGTGAGTTTGTGAGTGAATGAGAGTGTGTGTGTGCACTGCGATGGGTTGGCACTGCGTCCAGGGTGTATCCTGCCTTGATGCCCGATGATGCCTGAGATAGGCACAGGCTCCCCGTGACCCGAGAAGTTTGGATAAGTGGTAGAAAATGAATGAATGAATGAATGAACTCTGTGCCAGTAGAGGGCGAAGTCCTTTGAGTGTTAAACTGCCTCACTCATTTCTCTTTCTCAGTCATTTTCTGTTTATAAACTTTTTCAGAGTTCACAGAGACTGAAGCTTCTCCCTTTCCCTCTGAGTGTTTGTAGTTACAGGTTACAAGTATATCATATTGGCTAACAGAAGTGTACTAATGTTTGAGAACAGATGATGCTGGTTATGATGGTG